>NW_006775143.1:7494266-7495678 GCF_000442215.2 Lipotes vexillifer | reverse complement strand
AAAGCCCCGAAAACCAAAAAAAAAAAAAAAAAAAAAAATTTTCTACGAAAAACAAAGCCTTAACAGACCTAAGGGAAAACATAATAAACATTTTTATAATCCTAGAGTAGGGGAGGCTATTTTAGCATAATGTCAAAGCAAAAAGCCTAAACGACTGATAAAGGTGACTAAACATTTAAAGCCTCTTTATATTTAAGAATAAAGAAATACACACTGGAAAGATGTCTTACATTATACGAAAAGCTATTAATATCTCAAAAGTTTTAAAAAGAAGAATTATATATATAGTAAGTATATAATTTAAATGAATAAAAAAAACTACTCATGAGCATCCCAGTAGAAAAATGATTGTAAAGATGAACTGGAAATTTATGAGAAATACAAACATTCAATGCTAAGAAAAAGTTGTGCTTAACCTCTCCAATGATCAAAGAAATCTGAATTTTAAAAATAAAATGTCATCTCCCCCGATACATTGATGATTTGTTTAAATTTATAACACTCAGTGGTTAATGAATTATGGCACTTTCAAGTGCTGTGTTCAGGAGTTTCAATGTGGAGCAATGCTCCTCATACTTCAGGATGACTCTGGCAATATCTATCAAAAACCAAACAAGCATACCCTTTGACCTAGCAATTTGGCTTCAAGATATTTATCTTGAGGAAATAATCAGCCATCTATGCTAAGATATCTATAGGAGGATATCCTTTGCAACAAAAATTTAAAGCAACCTTAAGGTCCCAAGGAAGAGGATTATTTAAGTAAATAAAAATGTAATCAGGGCTTCCCTGGTGGCGCAGTGGTTGAGAGTCCGCCTGCCGATGCAGGGGACACGGGTTCGTGCCCTGGTCTAGAAAGATCCCACATGCTGCACAGTGGCTGGGCCCGTGAGCCATGGTCGCTGACCCTGCGCGTCCAGAGCCTGTGCTCCGCAATGGGAGAGGCCACAACAGTGAGAGGCCCACGTACGGAAAAAAAAAGTCATACTATAGACTTCCTTTCCAGGAACACTGAGGACAAAATACCCTGAAAACCATCCTACTACAAAAACACCTAAAACTGCTGGGTGTATGAACACATATGTAAACGTACAAACACACACACACATGTGCACGCGCACACACATCCCTACCTACCTTTTTAAATGCTTAGCCAAGTTGGCCAGAAAAGTAATGAACCTCCTGAGAAGCCAAATTATGTCAAGGTAAAAGAACACATAACTTAGCAACCAGTTATATCCCAATCCCACGTGACCTCTGGTTTTGACTTTTACAAGCAGAAATTAAGTGCGAAGTGGAAATCAGATCAAAAAGCTGGGACATCCCACCCTCAACAGGTGAACAAGGGGGAAAAGTACTGACCCATGTCACATAGGGAGAGGATAAAGAAACATGACTGTCTCAGATTTGGA
>NW_006775143.1:7491733-7494256 GCF_000442215.2 Lipotes vexillifer | reverse complement strand
AGGAATGTGCCTCCTCTGAGAATTTCTATACAGACATTTGCCCCTAATACACTGGGGGCCTGAATTCATACAACTGCTGTGGCCACCCAAAAAACTCAACTGGGATATTTAAACTGATGTGGACATGAGTTGATAGTGCCCTTAAGGCATCAGCAGAAGCAAATACAAGTTCTTTGTATTTCACTTTAAGTTCTCAAAGAATTACTAGAGGAAGAAAACTTCCTAGAAACATGAGCTCACATCAAAAAAAAAAAAAAAAAAAAAATCACAGAACACATGAGGAAGCAAGTCAGCACATACCAGAGTCATCAAAAACAACAAATAGCATAATCAGACCTACAAAGTCTACAGATAATGGAATTATCAGATACAAACCATAAAAGTAAAATGCTTAATATGTTTACCAATAAAAGAGGATATAGTAAAGGAATGGTACATTTTACAAGACCACGCAAATTTGAAAAAGATTCAGAGTTTCTAGAAATGAAAACCATAGATCACTGTGTGAGACAGCTACCTGAATAATGCAACCAATGAGAAAATCAGTAAATGAGAATGTTACTACAAAAAAAAAAAAATTACACAGAATGGAGGACAGAGGCACAGAGATGAGAATTTCAAAGTGAGGTTCAGAGGCGGGAATGATACTGAAAAGGTCTCATAATCATCTAAGCGGGGATCCAGAACCACAGAACTGCCAGAACAGAAGTGTTACTCAAAGAAATAATGGACAAAAATGAACCAGAACTGGTGGTAGACATGAATCCTCAGATACAGGAAACAGCAAGATCAATAAAAAGAAATTCACAGCAAAACAAACTTAATAGTGCATTTACTGACAAAAAATATTTGATACATTTCTAAGTTAAAAAAAGCCAAACCACAAAAAAACCGTACAAGGCAATATATACTCTAGTACTTTTATTTTTTTTAAGTATGCATTTATTATCGCAAGTAATGATTTTGAAACCGTCATTAAAAATCTTGCAACAAACAAAAGGCTAGGACCAATTGGCTTCACACGTGCATTCTATCAAACATTTAGAGAAGAGCTAACAACCATCCTTCTCAAACTCTTCCAAAAAATTGCAAAGGGAGAAACACTCTCAAATTCATTCTATGAAGCCACCATCACCCTGATAGCAAAACCAGAAAAACATGTCACAAAAAAAGAAAATTATAGACCAATATCACAGTTGAAAAATTCCTGAACACAATACTAGCAAACAGAATCCAACAACACATTAAAAGGATCATACATCATGATCAAGTGGGATTTATCCCAGGGATGCAAGGATTCTTCAATATACGCAAATCAATCAATGCAATACACCACATTAACAAATTAAGGAATAAAAACTATATGATCATCTCAATAGAAGCAGAAAAAGCTTTTGACAAAATTCAACACCCATTTATCATAAAAACTCTCCAGAAAATGGGCATAGAGGGAACCTACCTCAACGTAATAAAGACCATATATGACAAACCCGCAGCGAGCATCATACTCAATGGTCAAACAATGAAAGCATTTCCACTAAGATCAGGAATAAGACAACAGTGGCCACTCTGGCCACTCTTATTCAACATAGTTTTGGAAGTCTTAGCCACAGCAATCAGAGAAGAAAAATAAAAGGAATACAAATTGGAAAAATAAGAAGTAAAACTGTCATTGTTTGCAGATGACATGACACTATACATAGAAAATCCTAAAGATGCCAACAGAAAACTACTAAAACTAATGAATAAATCTGGTAAGGTTGCAGGATACAAAATTAATGCATAGAAATCTCTGGCATTCCTATACACCATCAATGAAAAATCAGAAAGAGAAATTAAGGAAACACTCCCATTTACCACTGGAACAAAAGGAATAAAATACCTAGGAATAAACCTGCCTAAGGAGGTGAAAGACTTGTACTCAGAAATGATAAATCACTGATGAAAGAAATCAAAGATGACATAAACATATGGAGAAATATACCATGTTCTTGGATTGGAAGAATCAATTTTGTGAAAATGACTATACTACCCAAAGCAATCTACAGATTCAATGCAATCCCCATCAAACTACCAATGGCATTCTTCACAGAATTAGAACAAAAAATTTTATAATTTGTATGGAAACACAAAAGACCCCAAACAGCCAAAGCAATCTTGAGAATGAAAAATGGAGCTGGAGGAATCAGGCTCCCTGACTTCAAACTATACCACAAAGCTACAGTAATCAAGACAGTATGGTACTGGCACAAACACAGAAATACAGATCAATGGTACAGGACAGAAGGCCCAGAGATAAACCCACACACATATGGGCACCTAATTTATGACAAAGGAGGCAAGAACATACAATGGAGAAAAGAGAGCCTCTTCAATAAGTGGTGCTGGGAAAACTGGACAGCTACATATAAAAGAATGAAATTAGAACACTGCCTAACACCATACACAAAAATAAACTCAAAATGGATTAAAGACTTAAATGTAAGACCAGACACTATAAAACTCTTAGAGGAAAACTTAGGA
>NW_006775143.1:7489995-7491723 GCF_000442215.2 Lipotes vexillifer | reverse complement strand
ACTCTTTCACAAGATCTTTTTTGACCCACCACCTAGGGTGACAGAAATAAAAACAAAAATTAAAAAATGGGACTTAATTAAACTTAAAAGCTTTTGCACAACAAAGAAAACCGTAAACAAGACAAAAAGACAACCCTCAGAATGGGAGAAAACATTTACAAATGAAACAACAGACAAAGGATTAATCTCCAAAATATACAAACAGCTCATGGAGCTCAATATCAAAAAAAACAAACAATCCACTTAAAAAATAGGCAGAAGACCTAAATAGACATTTCACCAAGGAAGACATAGAGATGGCCAAGAGGCACATGAAAAGATGATCAACATCATTATTTATTAGAAAAATGCAAATCAAAACAACAATGAGGTATCACCTCACACCAGTCAGAATGGCCATTATCAAAAACTCTAGAAATAATAAATGCTGGAAAGGGTGTGGTGAAAAGGGAACCATCATGCACTGTTGGTGGGAATGTAAATTGATACGACCACTATGGAAAACAGTATGGAGGTTCCTTAAAAAACTAAAAATAGAATTACCATATGACCCAGCAATTCCAATACTGGGCATATACCCTGAGAAAACCATAATTCAAAAAGACACATGGGGCTTCCCTGGTGGCGCAGTGCTTGAGAGTCCGCCTGCCGATGCGGGAGACGCGGGTTCGTGCCCCGTTTCGGGAAGATCCCACATGCCGCGGAGCGGCTGGGCCCGTGAGCCATGGCCACTGAGCCTGCGCGTCCGGAGCCTGTGCTCCGCAAATGGGAGAGGCCACGACAGTGAGAGGCCCGCATAACGCAAGAAAAAAAAAAAAAAAAAAAAAAAAAAAGACACATGTACCACAACATTCATTGCAGCCCTACTTACAATAGCCAGGACATGGATGCAACCTAAGTGTCCATCGACAGATGAATGGATAAAGATGTGGCACATATATACAATGCAATATTACACAGCCATAAAAAGGAACAAAATTGACTTATTTGTAGTGAGGTGGATGGACCTAGAGTCTGTTGTACAGAGTGAATTAAGTCAGAAAGAGAAAAACAAACACTGTATGCTAATGCATATATATGGAATCTAAAAAAAACCAAAAAACAAAATGATACTGATGAACCTAGTCGCAAGGCAGGAATAAAGATGTAGACATACAGAATGGACTTGAGAACATGAGGTGGAAGGGGGAAGCTGGGGCAAAGTGAGACTAACACTGACATATATATACTACCGAATGTAAAATAGTTAGCTAGGGGGAAGCAGCAGCATAGCACAGGGAGATCAGCTCCGTGCTCTGCGATGACCTAGAGGGGTGGGATAGGGAGAATGGGAGGGAGACGCAATAGGGAGGGGTATGGGGATATAGGTATACATACAGCTGATTTACTTTGCTGTACAACAGAAACTGACACAGTATTGTGAAGCACTTATACTCCAGTAAAGATCTATTATAAAATATGCATTTATAGACATGTACATACTTGAAAAAAATGGCTTAAAAATGGTTAATGTTTATTTTTAAGTGGAAAGACTTGTCAGCATTTGCTTTATGCTGTTTATCTTTTCCAGAGGTTCTGAATTGTACATGCATCATTTTTAAAATAAGAAAAGTTACTAAATACTAAAATTTTAACAATATGAAATGCATCAATGTCTTTTAATATATGAAGAGACATATACCAAAAATACTAACAGCTAATATTCGTAGTTTGTAAGAATTTGGATTT
>NW_006775143.1:7434185-7489985 GCF_000442215.2 Lipotes vexillifer | reverse complement strand
TCCCTACAGTTTCTAATCAATGACCAAACAAATTATAAGCACAAATGCAGAGGGGGAAAGAGCTGGTATTTGAAAACATTAAAAGTGGTTTTATTTTGGATGCTTAGTTACATGGTTTATAATTTTTGTGTATTTTACAAATTTTCATTTGCTATATTGTTTCTATTGCTTATATTTTACACATTTATTGTTTCACAATTAAGAAAACAATTTTTAACATATGCATGTGGATACACAGGTGGGTCATCTGGCCATAGATTGCAGGTAAAATTTTGTGCAAGAAAACCTCATTTGAAAATAATCAAGACAGGAGAGCTTCAAGATGGCGGAAGAGTAAGAGGTGGAGATCACCTTCCTCCCCACAAATACATCAGAAATACATCTACACGTGGAACAAATCCTAAAGAACACCTACTGAACGCTGGCAGAAGACCTCAGATCTCCCAAAAGGCAATAAATAAATTATACACCCACGTACCTGGGTAGGGCCAAAGAAAAAAGAAAAACAGACAAGAGAATAGGGACAGGACCTGCACCGGTGGGAGGGAGCCGTGAAGGAGGAAAGGTTTCCACCCACTAGGAAGCCCCTTCGCGGGCGGAGACTGCGGGTGGCGGAGCAGGGAAGCCTCAGAGCCACGGAGGACAGTGCAGCAACAGGGGTGCGGAGGGCAAAGCGGAGAGATTCCCGCACAGAGGATCTGTGCCAACCAGCACTCACTAGCCCAGGAGGCTTGCCTGCTCACCCGCCGGGGCGGGCGGGGGCTGGGAGCTGAGGCTCAGGCTTCACTCGGATCCCAGGGAGAGGACTGGGCTTGGCGCGTGAACAAAGCCTGCAGGGGGCTAGTGCGCCACGGCTAGCCGGGAGGGAGTCCAGGAAAAAGTCTGGAGCTGCCGAAGAGGCAAGACTTTTTCTTCCCTCTTTGTTTCCTGGTGCGCGAGGAGAGCGGATTCAGAGCGCCGCTTAAAGGAGCTCCAGAGACGGGCGCGAGCTGCGGCTAAAAGCGCGGACCCCAGAGACGGGCATGAGACGCTAAGGCTGCTGTTGCCGCCACCAAGAAGCCTGTGGGCAGCACAGGTCACTCTCCACCCCTCCCTTCTGGGGAGCCTGTGCAGCCCGCCACTGCCAGGGTCCCGTGATGCAGGGACAACTTCCCCGGGAGAACGCACGGCGCGCGTCAGGCTGGTGCAACATCATGCCGCAGGCTCACCCTGCAGCCGTACCCCTCCCTCCCCCCGGCCTGAGTGAGCCAGAGCCCCCGAATCAGCTGCTACTTTAACCTCATCCTGTCTGAGTGAAGAACAGACGCCCTCAGGCGACCTAAACGCAGAGGCAGGGCCAAATCCAAAGCTGAATCCTAGGAGCTGTGCTAACAAAGAAGAGAAAGGGAAATCTCTCCCAGCAGCCTCAGAAGCAGCGGATTAAATCTCCACAATCGACTTGATGTACCCTGGATCTGTGGAATACCTGAATAGACAACGAATCATCCCAAAATGAGAAGGTGGACTTTGAGAGCAACGATATATATTTTTTCTTCCCTTTTTCTCTTTTTGTCAATGTGTATGTGTATGCTTCTATGTGTGATTTTGTCTGTATAGCTTTGCTTTTACCATTTGTACTAGGATTCTTTCCGTTTTATTTCCTTTTTTTATTACTTAAAAATTTTTCTTAATAATTTTTATTTTTTATTTTAATAACTTTATTTTATTTTACTTTATTTTATCTTCTTTCTTTCTTTTTTGCCTCCCTTTTGGGCTGAGCCGTGTGGAAGACAGGCTTTCAGTGCTACATCCAGGCGTCAGGGCTGTGCCACTGAGGTGGGAGAGCCAACTTCAGGACACTGGTCCACAAGAGACCTCCCAGCTCCACATAATATCAAATGGCGAAAACCTCCCAGCGATCTCCATCTCAACACCAAGACGCAGCTCCACTCAACAACCAGCAAGCTACAGTGCTGGACATCCGATGCCACACAACTAGCAAAACGGGAACCCCATCCATTAGCACAGAGGCTGCCTAAAATCATAATAAGGCCACAGACACCCCAAAACACACCACCAGACGTGAACCTGCCCAACAGAAAGACAAGATCCAGGTTCATCCACCGGAACACAGGCACTAGTCCCCTCCACCAGGAAGCCTATACAACCCAATGAACCAACCTTAGCCACTGGGGACAGACACCAAAAACAAAGGAAACTACAAACCTGCACCCTGCAAAAAGGAGACCCCAAACACAGTAAGATAAGCAAAATCAGAAGACAAAGAAACACATAGCAGAGGAAGGAGCAAGGCAAAAACCCACCAGACCTAACAACTGAAGGGGAAATAAGCAGTCTACCTGAAAAATAATTCAGAATAATGATAGTAAAGATGATCCAAAATCTTGGAAACAGAATGGAGAAAATACAAGGAACATTTAACAAGGACCTAGAAGAACTAAAGAGCAAACAAACAGTGATGAACAACACAATACATGAAATTAGAAATTCTCTAGAAGGGATCAATAGCAGAATAACTGAGGCAGAACAACAGATAAGTGACCTGGAAGATAAAATAGTAGAAATAACTATTGCAGAGCAGAATAAAGAATGAAAAGAATTGAGAACACTCAATTGAGACCGCTGGGACAACATTAAATGCAAAAACATTCAACTTACAGGGGTCCCAGAAGAAGAGAAAAGGGACTGATAAAATATTTGAAGAGATTAGAGTTGAAAACTTCCCTAATATGGGAAAGGAAATAGTTAATCAAGTTCAGGAAGCACAGAGAGTCCCATACAGGATAAATCCAAGGAGAAGCACGCCAAGACACATATTAATCAAACTATCAAAAATTAAATACAAAGAAAACATATTAAAAGCAGCAAGGGAAAAACAACAAATAACACATAAGGGAATTCCCATAAGGTTAACAGCTGCTATTTCAGCAGAAACTCTGCAAGCCAGAAGTGAGTGGCAGGACATATTTAAAGTGATGAAGGAGAAAAACCTACAACCAAGATTACCCTACCCCGCAAGGATCTCATTCAGATTTGATGGAGAAATTAACACCTTTACAGACAAGCAAAAGCTATGAGAATTCAGCACCACAAGACCAGCTTTACAACAAATGCTAAAGGAACTTCTCTAGGCAGGAAACACAAGAGAAGGAAAAGACCCACAATAATAAACCCAAAACAATTAAGAAAATGGTAATAGGAACATACATATTGATAACTACCTTAAATGTAAATTGGTTAAATGCTCCAGCCAAAACACAGAGACTGGCTAAATGGATACAAAAACAAGACCTGTATATATGCTGTCTACAAGAGACCCACTTCAGACCTAGGGACATATACAGACTGAAAGTGACGGGATGGAAAAAGATATTCCAGGCAAATGGAAATCAAAAGAAAGCTGGAGTAGCAATTCTCATATCACAAAAAATAGACTTTAAAACAAAGACTATTACAAGACACTAAGAAGGACACTACAAAATGATCAAGGGATCAATCCAAGAAGAAGATATAACAATTGTAAATATTTATGCACCCAACGTAGGAGCACCTCAATACATAAGGCAAAAACTAGCAGCCATAAAAGGGGAAATCGACAGTAACACAATCACAGTAGGGGACTTTTAACACCCCACTTTCACCAATGGACAGATCATCCAAAATGAAAATAAATAAGGAAACACAAGCTTTAAATGATACATTAAACAAGATGGACTTATTTGATATTTATAGGATGTTCCCTCCAAAAACAACAGAATACACATTCTTCTCAAGTGCTCATGCAACATTCTCCAGGATAGATCATATCTTGGGTCACAAATCAAGCCTTGGTAAATTTAAGAAAATTGAAATCATGTCAAGTATCTTTTCCAACCACAATGCTATGAGACTAGATATCAATTACAGGAAAAAATCTGTAAGAAATACAAACACAAGGAGGCTAAACAACACACTACTTAATAACCAAGAGATCACTGAAGAAATCAAAGAGGAAATCAAAAAATACCTAGAAACAAATGACAATGAAAACACGACAACCCAAAACCTATGGGATGCAGCAAAAGCAGTTCTAAGAGGGAAGTTTATAGCAATACAATCCTACCTTAAGAAACAAGAGGGCTTCCCTGGTGGCACAGTGGTTGAGAGTCCGCCTGCTGATGAAGGAGACATGGGTTCATGCCCCGGTCCGGGAAGACCCCACATGCTGCGGAGCGGCTGGGCCCAAGAGCCATGGCTGCTAAGCTTATGTGTCCAGAGCCTGTGCTCCGCAACGAGAGAGGCCACAACAGTGAGAGGCCCACGTGCGGCAAAAAAAAAAACACAAAAAAAAAGAAACAAGAAACATCTCAAATAAACAACCTAACCTTACAACTAAAATAATTAGAGAAAGAAGAACAAAAAAACCCCAAAGTTAGCACAAGGAAAGAACTCATAAAGATCACATCAGAAATAAATGAAAAAGATATGAAGGAAATGATAGCAAAGATCAATAAAACTAAAATCTGGTTCTATGAGAAGATAAACAAAATTGATAAACCATTAGCCAGACTCATCAAGAAAAAAAGGAAGAAGACTCAAATCAATAGAATTAAAAATGAAATAGGAGAAGTAACAACTGACACTGCAGAAATACAAAGGATCATGAGAGGCTACTACAAGCAACTATATGCCAATAAAATGGACAACCTGGAAGAAACGGACAAATTCATAAAAATGCACAACCTTCTGAGACTGAACCAGGAAGAAATAGAAAATATGAACAGGCCAATCACAAGCACTGAAATTGAAACTGTGATTAAAAATCCTCCAACAAACAAAAGCCCAGGACCAGAGGGCTTCTCAGGTGAATTCTATCAAACATTTAGAGAAGAGCTAACACCTTTCCTTCTCAAACTCTTCCAAAATATAGCAGAGGGAGGAACATGCCCAAACTCATCCAAAATATAGCAGAGGGAGGAACACTCCCAAACTCATTCTGTGAGGCCACCATCACCCTGATAGCAAAACCAGACAAAGATGTCACAAAGAAAGAAAACTACAGGCCAATATCACTGATGAACATAGATGCAAAAATCCTGAACAAAATACTAGCAAACAGAATCCAACAGCACATTAAAAGGATCATACACTATCATCAAGTGGGGTTTATCCCAGGAACGCAAGGATTCTTCAATATACACAAATCAATCAATGTGATACACCATATTAACAAAGTGAAGGAGAAAAACAATATGATCATCTCAACAGATGCAGAGAAAGCTTTCGACAAAATTCAACACCCTTTTATGATAAAAATCCTCCAGAAAGTAGGCATAGAGGGAACTTTCCTCAACATAATAAAGGCCATATATGACAAACCCACAGCCAATATTGCCCTCAATGGTGAAAAACTGAAACCATTTCCTCTAAGATCAGGAACAAGACAAGGTTGTCTGCTCTCACCACTCTTATTCAACATAGTTTTGAAAGTTTCAGCCACAGCAATCAGAGAAGAAAAGGAAATAAAGGGAATCCAAATCAGAAAAGAAGAAGTAAAGCTGTCACTGTTTGCAGATGACATGATACTATACGTAGAGAATCCTAAAGATGCTACCAGAAAACTACTAGAGCTAATCAATGAATTTGGTAAAGTAGCAGGATACAAAATTAATGCACAGAAATCTCTTGCATTCCTTCCTCAACATCACTCATCATTAGAGAAATGCAAATCAAAACTACAATGAGGTATCACCTCACACCAGTCAGAATGGCTATCATCAAAAGATCTACAAACAATAAATGTTGGAGAGGGTGTGGAGAAAGGGGAACCCTCTTGCACTGTTGGTGAGAATGTAAATTGATACAGCCACTATGGAGAACAGTATGAAGGTTCCTTAAAAAACTAAAAATAGAACTACCATATGACCCAGCAATTCCACTACTGGGCATATACCCTGAGAAAAAGAAATAAGAAAAAGAAATAAAAGGAATCCAAGCGACATTAAAGCTGTCACTGTTTGCAGATGACATGATACTATACATAGTATCTTGCATTCCTATACACTAATGTTAAAAAATCTGAAAGTGAAATTAAGAAAACACTCCCATTTACCACTGACACAAAAAGAATAAAATATCTAGGAATAAACCTACCTAAGGAGACAAAAGACCTGTATGCAGAAAATTATAAGACACTGATGAAAGAAATTAAAGGTGATACAAATAGATGGAGAGATATACCATGTTCTTGGATTGGAAGAATCAACATTGTGAAAATGACTATACTACCCAAAGCAATCTACAGAATCAATGCAATCCCTATCAAACTACCCATGGCATTTTTCACAGAACTAGAACAAAAAGTTTCACAATTTGTATGGAAACACAAAAGACCCCGAATAGCCAAAGCAATCTTGAGAATGAAAAACGGAGCTAGAGGAATCAGGCTCTCTAACTTCAGACTATACTACAAAGCTACAGTAATCAAGACAGTATGGTACTGGCACAGAAACAGACATATAGATCAATGGAACAGGATAGAAAGGCTAGAGATAAACCCACACACATATGGTCACCTTATCTTTGATAAAGGAGGCAAGAATATACAACGGAGAAAAGACAGCCTCTTCAATAAGGGGTGTTGGGAAAACTGGACAGCTACATGTAAAAGAGTGAAATTAGAACACTCCCTAACACCATACACAAAAATAAACTCAAAATGGATTAAAGACCTAAATGTAAGGCCAGACACCATCAAACTCTTAGAGGAAAACATAGGCAGAACACTCTGTGACATACATCACAGCAAGATCCTTTTTGACCCACCTCCTAGAGAAATGGAAATAAAAACAAAAATAAACAAATGGGACCTAATGCAACTTAAAAGCTTTTGAAAAGCAAAGGAAACCATAAACAAGACAAAAAGACAACCCTCAGAATGGGAGAAAATATTTGCAAATCAAGCAACTGACAGAAGATTAATTTCCAGAATTTACAAGCAGCTCATGCAGCTCAGTATTAAAAAAACAAACAACCCAATCCAAAAATGGTCAGAAGACCTGAATAGACATTTCTCCAAAGAAGATATACAGAAGGCCAACAGACACATGAAAGAATGCTCAACATCATTAATCATTAGAGAAACGTAAATCAAAACTACAATGAGATATCACCTCACACTGGTCAGAATGGCCATCATCAAAAAATCTACAAACAACAAATTCTGGAGAGGGTGTGGAGAAAAGGGAACCCTCGTGCACTGTTGGTGGGAATGTAAACTGATACAGCCACTACAGAGAACAGTACAGACGTTCCTTAAAAAACTAAAAATAGAACTACCATATGACCCAGCAATCCCACTACTGGGCATATACCCTGAGAAAACCATAACTCACAAAGAGTCATGTACCAAAATGTTCATTGCAGCTCTATTTACAATAGCCAGGACATGGAAACAACCAAAGTGTCCATCAACAGATGAATGGATAAAGAAGATGTGGTACATATATACAATGGAATATTACTCAGCCATAAAAGGAAACGAAACTGAGTTATTTGTAGTGAGGTGGATGGACCTAGAGACTGTCACACAGAGTGAAGTAAGTCAGAAAGAGAAAAACAAATATCGTATGCTAACACATATATATGGAATCAAAAAAAAAAAAAGGTCATGAAGAACCTAGGGGCAAGATGGGAATAAAGATGCAGACCTACTAGAGAATGGACTTGAGGATACAGGGAGGGGGAAGGGTAAGCTGGGACAAAGTGAGAAAGTGGCAGGGACATATATACACTACCAAACGTAAAACAGATAGCTAGTGGGAAGCAGCCACATAGCATAGGGAGATCAGCTCAGTGCTTTTTGACCACCTAGAGGGGTGGGATAGGGAGGGTGGGAGGGAGGGAGACACAAGAGGGAAGAGATATGGGGCCATATGTATATGTATAACTGATTCACTTCGTTATAAAGTAGAAACTAACACACCATTGTAAAGCAATTATACTCCAATAAAGATGTAAATAAATAAATATCACAGGCCGCAAAATAGGGACATTGCAATTCTCCTTACCAGTTTTTCACAAATACACGGGTGTTTCTTCAAAAACTGCATTTTTCTTTTTCTTTTCTTACAGGAAAACATTTAGATATGATATTATATATACTTTATAAAAAAGAAATTGTTCTGATTTATTAGGGAAAAAAAATAATAATCAAAATTTTGGGACTTTCCTGGTGGCACAGTGGTTCAGAATCCACCTGCCAATCCAGGGGACACGGGTTCAAGTCCATTCCAGTAAGATCCCACATGCTGTGGAGCAACTAAGCCCGTGTGCCACAACTACTAAGCCTGCACTCTAGAGCCCGCGAGCCACAACTACTGAGCCCGTGTGCCACAAATACTGAAGCCCGTGCACCTACAGCCCATGCTCTGCAACAAGAGAAGCCACCGCAATGAGAAGCCTGCGCACCACAACTAAGAGTGGCCCCCACTCACTGCAACTAGAGAAAGCCCGCGTACAGCAATGAAGACCCAACACAGCCAAATATAAATAAATAATTTTAATCAAATAATCAAAATTTTATAAATCATGTACCAATAAATAAATAAAAATGAAATACTCAATTCTCCCCCAAAAATAAAATAATCAAAATTTAAAATCTGCTGCATATCCATATATTAATGTTTTCAGAGACTTATGATGTTACGGGAAAGTGTTGCCTTTAAATGTTAAAATTTTAAAGCACAGAACAAAAATATGTGCTGATCTCATACAGAAACTGCAGGGGAATCACAGGCAGAAAGAACAGAAGAATGCTAATGGTGGCCGTCCCTGGTGTCGCAGTTTCCTTCGTGCGTTAATATCAGGAAGGGAGAGAACAAGAGAGCCAGTCAGAGTTTCTCAATGTTGACACACATCTGGCCTCAATTTTGAACAAAAGCAGTGAAAGCAAGAGAACCAGGAAAAAAGATAGGTAGGGGCCAAAACCACCTACCTAAAAAACACTTCAAAATTTACAATTATTGGCATTTAGAGAAAGAAAGTCCACACTTACTACGGCCTTTCAACATAACGGCAGAAGACCGATGCAACGAAGAAAAAGGGGGAAAAAGCTAATAATGTCTGACTGCTGCCACTTCTCTTTCATGACATCAAAATCCACATCAGATACATGATTTGTGTGTTTATGTACAATATCCTTGAACTAGAAACCACAGATTTCAATCTCTAATTTATTCAGGAATAAAAATTCAGACCATAGGCAGCATACTTTTATGTGACTTTAAATATATGTTACTAGCTAATGATAGGAAAACCTCACATTGGCTCATGAGTTCACATAAATTGCCATGACTCCGTCTCCATAAGCAGATCTCCGAAGGCAGATCCCTAGGCAAAGAACAAGAATCTACAAAATATCAGGAGAAAACTTAATTTATTCTATCCAGCCGTCCTCTGATCTTTAAAAGAGTGATTCTGCAGTGCCTTCCAAATTCACAGCAGAACCGATGTATAAACATCAAATCATCAAAGACAGTTCAAGAGAACACTTCATGTCTCGAAACATTACAAGCTAAAACTAAGAGCTTCTACACCTGCAAATAATAAACTTCAAAGGCAACCCAAAACCAGCCTGGCATTTATCATTTGTGAGCCTGAGAGAGAGAGAGAGAGGGGAGAGAGAGAGAGAGAGGGGGGGGAGAGAGAGAGAGAGAGAGAGAGAGAGAGAGAGAGAGAGAGAGAGAGAGAGAGAGAGAGAGAGAGAGAGAGAGAGAGAGAGGAGAGAGAGAGAGAGAGTGTGGTGTGTAATCCATTTACCAACTATAGTTTACCTAGTCTTATTTTCACCTTGGATTCTTGTATAGCATCCTAAAACTTTTAAGGGTGCTGTTCATGAAATAAGTAGTATCTCACAATTGGAAGGAAACTGCTGAGGTCATCTAGTTCTACCTCTTCCCCAATGCTTTCATCTCGTCTACATTCTCCAGTATCTGCTGGAACACTTCCAATGACAGGAAGCTCACTCCCTTCCAAGGCTAGCCATGAAGTCCTTGGGCAGGTTGCTCGCTAGAAATTCTCTTAAATATAGTTCAAATCATCCCGGCTGAAAAGCCCATCCAGGAGGCTCAGCTGCTCTTCTGTAATCAAACTGAATCTCATCCTTCCAACACCTGAAGGTGGATCAGGCAGACAAAGGTAGAGGTCGAGTCACCCATTTATTCCTTTCCTTTCTCAAAATTCCTATCTCATAGATCCTTTACAACCCCTTTTACAACCTAAAACACAATACAGTACCCTTGCTGGGTGCTTCTGACCAATCCAGAACACGGTGAAACCTACATCTCACTTGCTTTCATTTTAATTTTCAGATATGAGGTATTTAAAGAACACACTATCATGAAATAAAGTCTATAGTTTGAGATAACAGCCATTTCAAATGGGTCCAGCCTTGAAATATGCTATTACTGTGAAACTGAGAATTATAAAAATTAAAGTCCCTAAAAGTTTCTCAAAGAAAATGTGGGGGAGAAAATATGTGCTAATGAAGCAACTGACAAAGGATTAATCTCCAAAATTTACAAGCAGCTCATGCCGCTCAATATTAAAAAAACAAACCCAATCCAAAAATGGGCAGAAGACCTAAATAGACATTTCTCCAGAGAAGATATACAGACTGCCAACAAACACATGAAAGAATGTTCAACATTACTAATCATTAGAGAAACGCAAATCAAAACTACAATGAGGTATCACCTCACACCGGTCAGAATGGCCATGATCAAAAAATCTACAAACAACAAATTCTGGAGAGGGTGTGGAGAAAAGGGAACCCTCGTGCACTGTTGATGGGAATGTAATCTGATACAGCCACTATGGAGAACAGTATGGACGTTCCTTAAAAAACTAAAAATAGAACTACCATACGACCCAGCAATCCCACTTCTGGGCATATACCCTCAGAAGACCGTAATTCAAGAAGAGTCATGCAGGAATAGAGACGCAGACCTACTAGAGAATGGACTTGAGGACACGGGGTTGGGGAAGGGTAAGCTGGAACAAAGTGAGAGAGTGGTAGTGTATACATGGACATATATCCACTACCAAACGTAAAATAGATAGCTAGTGGGAAGCAGTCGCATAGCACAGGGAGATCAGCTCGGTGCTGTGTGACCAGCTAGAGGGGTGGGATAGGGAGGGTGGGAGGGAGGGAGACACAAGAGGGAAGAGATATGGGGACATATGTATATGTATAACTGATTCACTTTGTTATAAAGCAGAAACTAACACACCACTGTAAAGCAATTATACTGCAATAAGAATGTTAAAAAAAAAAAAAAAAAAGAGTCACGTACCACAATGTTCATTGCAGCCCTATTTACAACAGCCAGGACATGGAAGCAACCTAAGTGTCCAGTGACAGATGAATGGATAAAGAAGATGTGGCACATATATACAATGGAATATTACTCAGCCATAAAAAGAAACGAAATTGAGTTATTTGTAGTGAGGTGGATGGACCTAGAGTCTGTCATACAGAGTGAAGTCAGAAAAACAAATACCGTATGCTAACACATATATATGGAATCTAAAAAAAAAAAAAAATGGCTATGAAGAACCTAGGAGCAGGACAGGAATAAAGATGCAGACGTAGAGAATGGACTTGAGGACACAGGGAGGGGGAAGGGTAAGCTGGGACGAAGTGAGAGAGTGGCATGGACATATATACACTACCAAATGTAAAACAGATAGCTAGTGGGAAGCAGCCGCATAGCACAGAGAGATCAGCTCAGTGCTTTGTGACCACCTAGAGGGGTGGGATAGGGAGGGTGGGAGGGAGATGCAAGAGGAAGGGGATATGGGGATATATGTATATGTATAGCTGATTCACTTTGTTATAAAGCAGAAACTAACACACCATTGTAAAGCAATTACACTCCAATAAAGATGTTAAAAAAAAAAAGAAAATGTGGTCTACCAGTAGAGTTTGTTAAAAATGCAGTCCTGAACCCTTCCCAGATTGCCTTCATCAGAATCTCTGTGAGAGGGTGCAGGACTTCACATTTTAAACATACTCTCTGTTGATTTTGATGCAAAGTAAAAGGCAAGAACCCATGCCCTACCTTCACGGTTGCTAAATGATTACCGCTTAACCTCACACAAATCCATCCATTCTCTCTTATCCTCTCATTCTCCCTCCGCCTCTATCTCCTGTAGGTCCACAAAGGCAGAATCCAAGTGACTAGTACAATCTGGGCTGCTTTCAACTGATGGTTAAACTGGTATTAGAAGCCAGTACTGGTAATCCCTTCTTTTAGTTCCAGTCCAAACTTGTCCCTACAGGGAGAACAGTATCTGGGATGTAGTAGGAGAATGAGGGAAGGGCAGCATATGAGATGGGGCTGAATTTAGGGAAATAAATATCCTAAAGCAATTATTCACTGACACTTGATCCTTGGAGGTAGGTGGTAAAAAGCTGAGAAACTGCTCAATGTGGAGGACTTGCCAGAAGAAAGAAGAAAAGGAAGGCAAGGAATGAGAGGAAAAGAAAAGTAAAACCCCAAGCAAAAGAGGAGGGGGATTTCTGTGACTATACAAGACACACCAGTTGGATTTCAGCCCGTAGCTTTGTGAACGCTCTGGAGTTTCACTCTTAGAATTTTCAAACTTTCTTCTATTAATACTAAGCTTGATGTGATTTAGAAAATGCTTTTCCCCAAATAAGCAAACTCGAAATCCCAGTAGTTGATGTCTGCATTTGCTGCAACAAGAACTCAAGAGTCATCTTTATATGCTAGGATGAGGGTCCAATTGGTCTCCTCCAACAACCACAAGAAATCCTACCACTGAACACAGAATGTGCCCTCACAGTTCTTTCCATCGTTTTGGGTCCTAGCTTTAAAAATGATACTTTGTTCTCATTCCAAATACAGACGCAAACTGCAGACAAAACATCCTACCGCAAAACTAAAATGCCCAGGACCAACAAATCCACAATAAAGAGGTTAAACTCCTAACCCGAAATGGTAAATGTAGTAACAATGACCTTTGCCATGTGGTAAAAGATGAATCCAACTAACGTTACCTTTAAAAAGAACTTCAGTAACGCCTCTCCTTCCTGTCCTAATTGCTCCTTACAGGCCTCAGAAGCCAGCTGTTTGGTGGAGACATTTCTGACCAATGTATTACTTCACCCTGTATGAACCCTACGAAACGTGCCCTAATAGATACCAATAGCATGTAAAGAGGCCATAACCTGTCAAACATTTACAGTTACAAGGGGATCAATAAAAATAGAAATGTTAAATGGTTACTTTCCAGATTGCCGTATTCGGATTCCAAAACAACAAAAGGGAGGAAAAAAAGGATAGCAGTGGCTCAAAAAAAAAATGACAGTTTGTTAAATCATAGGGCTGGAAGGACCTTAAAGGTTATTTAGTAAATCCCTCCTACCCTCCATTCCCTCCTTCAAACAACTCAGTCATCAAGCAAGTCATTAGGAAGAGTAATTTCAACATACCCCCAAATCTGACCTCCCTGCTTAGCCCCTCATTACCCAGAACTGCCCCATGGCACTTCAAAATCCCCTTTCTAACTGGAACTGTACATCCGTACAGCTGTTAGCACTCACATACGCTCTATCTGCCCTTGGATGTCAAAATATCCAGCTTCCTGCCCCCTCCATTTTCCCCTGTTCATCAGCTCTGTCCGGCCTCAGTTCCCACAATATCCAGCCTAAATGTCACAGGCCACCCCACCACCAGCCTGCTACCTCACACACTCCTTTCTGCCTTTTAACACCTCAATTCTGATTAGTTCTGCCCCCATGCACAGCCTCCAGAGGCCCCATGGAGCAAATGTGTGGATAAGATGAAGATGTCACTGCTCATCAGTTCTTCTCATCTCAGCAGAGCTCATGACAGCAGCCATTAATGGTGTCATTGCTCTTTGCTGTCTTCCATTTCTCCTGGTAGCTCTTCTAAGCCTTTAATCCTCTCAAATAAGCTCCATAACTTTCACAACCATCATGGAGAAATCAGTGGACATCAGGCAAGAAGCCTCTTGAAATTCTGCCCTTCCCCTCCTGCTCTCCCCTTCCAGCCATCACTTGAGTGACCTGGGCCATTCTTTCATACGTCCTCTCTGGCTCACCCATCACATGCCCTAGACACTCCTCTCAAACTTGGATGCACATTAGAATCACGAGGTGGCTGCCCCAGTGTCTGTCCCAAAGATGGGGTCAGAGGGTCTCAAGTGGAATCCCTGCATGTGATTTATTTTAAAAGCTCCCCCAACAAGGTGATTCTTAAAATAAGACAAGGTTGGGTACCATGGTCCAAGATCACTATCTACTCCCATGGTTTCAACTACCAAATCCACAGCACTTTTCTGAGCTGTGTTCTCACATCTCTCAATGCATTCCAGAACCACCACTGCACATCCACAGGCTTCTCAAACTCAACATGTACCAACTTACACTCCTCAGCCTTCCTGTTAGGGGCTGAACTGTGTCCCCAAAGATTCATATGTTGAAGTCCTAACACCTAATACCTCGAAATCTGACCTTATTTGGATATAGGGTCTTTAATGAGGTAATCAAGTTAAAATGAGGTCTTTAGGGTGGACTCTAATCCAATATGGCTGGTGTCCTTAGAAGAAGAGGAAATTGGGATACAGACATATGCGCACAGAGGAAAGACCACGTGAGGATACACAGGGAGGGGGCAATTTGCAAGCCAAGAGATGCCTCAAAATAAAACCAACCCTGGGCTTCCCTGGTGGCGCAGTGGTTGAGAGTCCGCCTGCCGATGCAGGGGACGCGGGTTCGTGCCCCGGTCCGGGAGGATCCCGCATGCCGCAGAGGTGGAGAATAATCTGGAATGTTTGGAAATGAAGATGTTCTTTGAACCTGGATCTCAGAGCTCAACATAGGGGTTAACATAATCAATTAATCTGACTAGAGTGATCATAATATTTCCATTTATCAATTATTTATTACATGCCAGGCACTGTGGTAACTGCTTTATACACATTAAACTAACTCATTTAATCCTCAAAACCACCTAATGGAGTAGATATGAGAAAACTGAGACTCAGTAACTTTCCAAAGGTCACATAGCAAGTACAGAACAGATCCAGGATTAAAACCCTGGCAGAAATAGAGACACAGATGTAGAGAATAAATGTATGGACACCGAGAGGGAAAGCGGGGGTGGGTGGTGATGGTGGTGTTGGGATTGACATACATACTAATATGTATAAAATAAGTAATAAGAACCTGCTGTAAAAATAAATACATAAAATCCAAACAAAAAATCCAAAAAAAAAAAAAAAAACCAAACCCTGCCGACACCTTGATCTTGGGCTTCTAGCCTCCAGTTATGAGAAAATGTTCCACTGTTTAAGCTACCCAGTTTGTGGTACTTTGTCATGGCAGCCCTAGCAAACGCATAGACTTCCCATGCCCTCCTTGCTCTCTCCTATTTCTCCATCTTAGTCAATGGAATCACCATTCATTCACCATTACTCCCCACTCTCCCTCGCCTACCATATCTACCCATTCACTAAATTGTGTCAATTCTTCCTCCTGAACATCTTTCACATCTGATTCCTTCCCTCCAAACCCACTATCACTGCCTTAATTCAGGTCCTAATCATCTCCCCTAGGATATTCCAAGTCCCTTCCCCTTACCACCATTTCCCTTAGCTGTGTGGAGACTAATCTTCCTGGAACAGATATCTAGCATATGCCAGTGCTCAGTTTTAAACCCTTCCATGTTTTCCCATTGCCTCAAGTCCAAGATCCTTGAGCACAGCATACTGAGTCCTCCAGTTACTTCCCACTTCAGCCGTAACCTCCCATCCTCATGAACCATCAGCACTTTGGACCTGCTCGAAACTGCCCTAACACATAATGCTGATCCACACAACTGTCTTTACACACGCGCTTGGCTCTTCCTGGAACATCTTCCCTTTTGCCCAAACTCTGTGCCTGGCAAACAGCTACTTTATCCTTCCAGTCCCAGCCTCAGAACCGCCTCTCAACAAAACCTTTTATGACCTTCCTCCCCACCCAGAGTAATCACTACCTGTTCTATGCTGCCTCGGAAAGTTACACACACTTCACATTATGCTGTGATCATACTTTGGCAGGTGTCACGGATACAAACGTCTCCGGGGACCAACCAGGTACCATAAATAAATGAAGTACCTAGTGAAAACAGATCTCAACTCTGCATGATTAGGACCAATCATAATGCCTGCCTGGCTATGTCACCTTTTAAAACCTCATACTGAACAAAGAAAATGCATATGGGGCCAAATTCATGTAGCACACAGACTGCCAGTTTTGCAAACTCCAGCCAAAGGCATAAAACGTCAGGGCCAGCATTTCTATTCCTTCTACTCCTTGAACTGAAAAGACTACAGAACATGCCTGTAGGTATCCCCATAGCATGTGGTTGCATTCTGATCCTCGCTCCTGCTGCCCAGCAGGGGTGACACTTAAAGCACACAGCTCCCCACTTACCTGAGTACAAGGAAAGGATGCAGTGTCGAGCTGTATAACCTCGAACTCACTGCTACTCAATACTTAGCAAAAATATTATTTTTGAAGGAATAACATTCACAGGCAATATCCTGAAAGGTATCTAGCCCATTATTCCACGAGGAATGTGAAATGCCTATCCTTGTACAGAGCTAAACCAGCCAAGAGCTACTTGTCTGAACTGTCTTGCCTTGGCTCCCACAGAATTGCTTTTCTGAGACAAATTCTGGCATTATGCCATTGACCCCTACTGGGCAACGTTGTTGTTGTCTTTCTAACCCCACGGTTATATTCATTGTAAAGACTGTTTGGAGACATTGTTCATTACATTAACATACTGAATGTTTAAAGAACCATTCATAAAATCCTCTCTCCTCCCAGCACCATGAAGAGTTGTGCCCGTTGTTTAGCCCTGATACTTGCAGGCTCTCTGGATCATACAGCTGTTTGTGTCCCCTCTTCGGGTCACCTACTAGCAAGGACAGTGAAATGTGTGGCCTTCTCCTAATACATGGATAGGACCCTGAGGGGGACCCTCTGCCTTGGGTCTCTCCTGAAACTCACACTCTCACTTTCTCTTCCTGCATTTCCTTCCTGTGCTTACTAAGTTTCTTTACCTTCCATAGGGAAATATTCAAGTAACTAACTTCTAGCACTTTATTCACCACACTGTATTTTCATTTAGTTCCCACCTCTGCCGTTTGTGAGTTTTTTGAAGACAAGGCCTCCATCTTACTCATCTTTGTATCTGTGAAAGCTAATAAGTGACCATTAATTGAATATCAAATTGAACTGTATTACATGTGATTCCTTCTAGTTATGGATGAAATGGTAAATTAACTATCTCTTAAGGAAGCTCACTTAATTTCCCCAAAAGAGCAAACGTAGTCCCTGGCCTCAAGACCAATTGGCATCTGGAGGAAAATAAAACTTATGGGGACTAATATGAGAAATATACACCAAACAAGTACAGGTATAAATACTATTTAGTTTTTAATCCTTTGCTATCCATTTTTCGAGTAACTGTCCCATTTTCTAGTAGTTAACCAGTTCTTTGGCAGAAGCGTATTAACCAGGAATTTTCCACAATCAGTCAAGAGAGTGAATGCAGTTAAAACCAAAATATTTTATGGCACATTAAAATCTGTCCACTCAAAGGGTACAGGACCAAAGAAAGCTGCAAGATGCTGTTTGTTAGAACACGGAAATGTAAAGGAATGAAGGACATCACCGCAGTGGAAAGAAGTACATCCACCAGTAAGGTCTGGTCAGTTGCACTCAGTGTCATCCAAGACCAATTATTATCAAAGCTTCCCGTTGCTCTACTCATTTTCCAAGTTCTACAAACCTACATTTCATTCATGCAAATTTCTATCTTGAAATTTTTCTCAAACTTGGTTGGTAGGAGTATAACGTGTTATCATTGTTTTGGAAATTGATTTAATCATTTTTCACCACTAGTCAAAAAATCGTCCCTACCTTTTGAGGCAGTACACTCTGTAACTGGGAATCTACCCTAAACAAATCAACTGAAACACAGAAGAAGGTGTTCACTGCAGCGAAGCAGAGCTTCTGAATGGAATTAAGGTCACCTCTAATTATGATATACTATTAAGACAAAAGACAGTATTACTCATTGTACTCAGCAGGATTTCAACCAACTAGTAAAATGTGCAGAGGAAATATTAGAAGGAAATATCCCATAAAGTTGATAATGGCTATCTCTGGGCACGGATTATAGCAACTTCTTTTTCTTCTTTATATTTTCTTTTGTCTTCGACAATGAACACATACTACCTTTGTAATTTAAAAAGTTTTTCTTAATAACCTTTCTAAACCTACTTGGAAACCAAATGATACTACTCTCAAATTAGTGATCTCACTCTTAGTCTCAGAAAATTACATAGATAGTTGTTGGGGGCAGTGTTTTTTTAAAATAGCAAAAAAATAAAATAAAATAAAATAGCAAAGAAATGAGAAATAAAACTAAATGTCCAAAAACAGGGCAACAGTTGAATGAAAAATAGTTTAACAACTTAATGGATTACTATTAAGCTATTAAAAATATAATGATTCAGACTATATTGTCACATATAACAACAGGTAGAAATTGGTCAGTAGAAACAAAAACACATTTGTTACCTCTAGGTAGAATTACGTCATAAAATAGACCATAATGGGAATAGACCATAAAACTAACATGATTAAATGAAAAATATATTACATTGGGGAACTGCAAATATGAACAGGTTTGATTTATTTAAATATTGCCATAATGTGGTTTCAAAAATAATTTTCAAAACTTTTCCAAGAATACTCTAAACAGCGTTTTACATAAAAACAAATATTTTTAGATGAGTTCGACAGTTTTAAATACTTTAACATGTGTTTGCTGAAAATTCTTCTACCAGCTGAGTTATTCCACCATCAAAATGTGATGAAAACAGAAAAAGGAAGGGGTTTGGGTAGTTAAAAAATTCTGTGCATCCTTCCTGTATTAAAATAAGCCCAGGGCTTCCCTGGTGGTGCAGTGGTTGAGAGTCCGCCTGCCGATGCAGGGGACACGGGTCCGTGCCCCGGTCCGGGAGGATCCCGCATGCTGCGGAGCGGCTAGGCCCGTGAGCCGTGGCCGCTGAGCCTGTGCGTCCAGAGCCTGTGCTCCGCAACAGGAGAGGCCACAACAGTGAGAGGCCCGCGTAATGCAAAAAACAAAAAAAAATACTAGGTGGTGCATGAGAACACTCTGTGCATCTTCCTGACTCTGTCAGCCTTGAACCTAACCTAACCCCATGACTCCAACCCCTTCTAATCCAACCTACTTCTTAGAACGAGCCTTGAGCAACATCCATACCTATTACGCGCCTGGACCTATGCCCAACCTGATCCCAAACACCGCCTGCGTGACCTGCCTCTGCCTTGTCCCAGACGGGGAGCCTGAGGTCCTGGCCAGGTTTCCACATAGTATCAGCTTAAGGAGAAGATATTCAACAGCAAATAAAGGCATATAAGGTAATGAAGCAATACCAAAACACACTAAGTAAAATACCCACAGTTACTTGGACTTCCTGAATAAATATTTATTATGAATGAGGAATTAGGTAGTGCTCAAAAAGAAAAAGCATGAATCTTTTATCTTTTGTTTCCTCAAATACATTTTCCTCAAAAATAAGAATAAGTGAAATAAAGTACTTGCAAGTGAAATTGGAAGACTGAAAATTACTTTGAAATTACCAAAACTAATATATTTGAATCAACTGATTTAACACACTGGTAAGAAAAGCTGAGTTGCCAAGTACTTTTCATTCCCTTTCACAGAAAACCCAATCCTTGTCCAATATTCCTTAAACTTGGAATAGTCATTATAACTGAATTAGTCTTCCACAGGATTCCTTAGCCCTTTAAATTTCTTTGATATAACATCACTACTGTTCAATGGGGTTTTATAAAATGTGGATTCTGTATAACAATTTAGATAGTACACATTTCCCCTAAAGCAAGCATCCAGCATATAAACCTAAGATAATGATTTTTTTCACCTTCACTGAATCTGAAAGGTTAAAAACTAATGTAATTTCAACTGTGGGCAAACTACAAACTATGAGGTTAAAGTCTCAAGAATTTGCTCAGGAAAGTCTTCATCTTTGCCCACTTTTCATATTTCCAGAAGTATCAGTGCTGGTGTCCAATGCCAAGATGTTTGTACCACCTGAGCCTCCCTTTACGATACAAGTAAGGATGCAAATACTTGGAGTTCTCCCATGTTTAGCTTGAGCTTGTCAGACTAAATTAACTCAGTGGCACAAGAACATCAATTCTTTGAAGGTGAAACATCAATTCTTTGAAGGTGAAAGAAACAGAGCAAAGTTGAAAATAAAAAGCTTGAAGTCACTGCATAACACGATGGAGAGAATGATTTGTGCACATTATTCTGAATCTTCTATTTCAAGACAAGGACCTTGAGGCCTGGAAAGGGTTGGTCCTGTCAAAGGCCCCATGGACAGCGGTGGGGAAACTGGTACTTGAATCGTGGTCGCCTGTCTTACTTAGTCTCAATCAGTCCACTTAATTTATGGATATCCAATTTAAAATATTTTAGAGCTCTTCATCCAGCTTTAAAAAGGGGGCAGGGGGCTTCCCTTGTGGTGCAGTGGTTGAGAGTCCACCTGCCGATGCAGGGGACACGGGTTCGTGCCCCGGTCCGGGAAGATCCCACATGCCGCGGAGCGGCTGGGCCCGTGAGCCATGGCCGCTGAGCCTGCGCGTCCGGAGCCTGTGCTCCGCAACGGGAGAGGCCACAACAGTGAGAGGCCCGCGTACCGCAAAAACAAAAAAAAGGGGGCAGGGGAATGAACCCTAAAGCCCTGTCATGACAAAATAAGGAAATAAAAAATAAAAATCCTAACACAGCAATAATTCCAAACCATTATTTAAAAAATCACTAAGAAGCTATGAAATGTTCATTCAGTCATCAGATCTCCACTTACTAAAACTTAACTTCAGTGCTCTACTTTCTCACAAATTATGCACAGTTACTAGATTGGTAATTACACTACGTAGGATTTTTTTTTTTAATCCAACCAAAACTACGTCTCCACATCCACACAGAGCTTTGTACAGTTTCCAGTGCAGAGCATCCCTGCAACAAATGCTATTATTATTTACCAATACACAAAACTGCTATAATACAAAACCGCTTCAAACACACTGGCACCCGCCTCCCCCAAAATATTCTTTCTATTCCTCTTTGACTTTTGTCAAGTGAAAAAAAAGCCACAAACAGGAAGGCCCACTAAGTATCACAAAAATGCCAACTCATCAAACAAAAAGGTCTGCCTTCCATCTGTCATTCACTTCCAGTACTTTATTTTGCTTACATTACTCAGTTCTTCCATGACTCTACAATCCCACACACACCCCACCTCAACCCTTCACTGAGTTAACCCCTTCTCATTCTGCAGATCTAATCAAATGTCACTTCCTTAGGGAAATCCTGAATCACCCCAAAGTCAGATGAGGTTCCTCATTTAATTACTTCTGAAACTCCCTGTGCTTTTCCCTTGTAACACTCATCACGTTTGTCCATATATATTTGGGTGCTCATTTGGTCAATATCCTCCTTCCCACTGGACTCTGTTTCATGCCCCCAGTGATGATCACTGCTTTATTCCCCACTCTAGTCCAACTATTAGCATAAGAACTGGTACTGTGTATATAATAAAGACATGTAAAATAATGAATAACCCTAATTCCACATAGAACAGCAATAAACTAGATCAGTGTTTTTCAAACCACCCTTCACAGCCAGATCAGTGTTTTCAAAACTTCTAAATTATGACCAACACTTATTTTAAATGAAAACGAACAGATTATAACAGAAATGGGGGGGGGATCATGTTTATTATATGTAGTAAGCTGCATGAAACTGTCATTTTCTTCATATATATATGACCCTTTCTAACTATGGGTCATGGTCCAAAAAGTTGGAAAGCCACTGAACTGAATGTCCCAATACAACTCCTCTCAACTTCCCACCAAAATGCTCAAAAATGTGCACAAAATGGCAAAACTGGCAGCAGTACTAGAAAGAGGCAGGGAAAAGCCAAAATCTAGGCACTATTTCCACTAACTCTGTGAAGGATAGGTAAAAAGAAAATTCTTGAACCACATGAATCTGAAAGGCTCACACTGCACCTTTGGAAATTCAACAGGTCAGATGCTCTGATGAATGCAGAAAGAATTCTGAGTCAAACTCAGGAACACAGAAGATACAACTGGCCAGATAAAGATGAGGACATACCCAACTACATGGGAGGCAACTTTCAAACTAGCATAAGCAAGGGGAGCCCAAGTGCAAATGAGGGTCAAAACTAGAGACACACACAAAATACTGCTGCAGATTTTATTACAAACTAGAATACAAAAGTCTAAAGTCTATACTTAAAATTTAAGCTATACGCTGAAATATATATATAGTGTATATATATAAACATGATGGAAATTGAGAAGCGGCAGGAAGGCAAAAAAATAAAGGCATACTAAATTCTCTGTTGTGCAGAGGAGTGGGATCAAAAGTTATTCAGTTCTTTGACTTTGGGAACCAGAGAAACACAGAATCATGAATGTATTTGGAAAACAAAGATAATCACTAGTAAAGTGGAAACTAGATTTAGCCATTTAAAAATAATTTATATATATGAAACAAATGATACATAGAAAAAGACAGAAAATAAAGTCCAGAAAGCATATTAGATTGAACCGTAAGAAACTGCCATTTTTATAGGTCAAAAGCAGTCAAATAACAATTTCATATGACTCAATCCATCAACAATGACAATAATAATGTCAGCTAATCTGTTCAGTGTACGAGGCATTTTTAAAGGATTAATTGAAAATTTATGTTTGCATGTTCCTTTACAAATAAAAAATGTAGTCCTAGAGACATTATGTAATTTATCTGAGGCCATGCAGCTGGTGGGATACTGGTGGGAAGAAGTAAACCAGTGCTTTTCACAGTACCTCTCAGAAAAAAACTTAAAGAATTAAGGTCAAACATATTGGCCATAACAATAAATATTAAAGGAATAAGTTTCCCTTTAAGAGGTATGTTAAAATCCAATTAAATGTTGCTAATAAGCAAAAATATATGAAACAAAATGACAGACACCAAAAGTTTAAAATCAGAAGGATGAGTGAAATTATTTCAGACAAATAAGAGAACACTGGCAACATTAATATCAGGAAAATAGCAGCATGTAGTTCCAAATGCATAAAGGGTTATTTTATATTGATAAACAAAATAAAGGCCTAACAGTAATCTTTATGCATTTAATATTATGGTAACACATAGAAATTGCTATAAAGAAACTGACAAAAGCCCATTTGTAGAAAGAGACTAAAGGACCATTATTATCAGTCTGTGACAGCTCAAGTACAGAATCAGGACATAGAGGATATGAATAATATTACTATAGTGGCTGAGTTAATAAACATATCTGCACTTGTCACCTGTGCAGAAACCATGCTCTTCTCAATCCTCAGGACACAGAAATCCCTAATAGACAATAAGTAAAAATTGTACAAACCTCACTTAATTACCATGATAAATAAAACCAATAATTGATGCAAAAGTTTATATGTAAACAATAAAGCAATATTCAGCCAAGTCATACTGAGCAGCTAGCTGCATTCCCAATAAAGTCAGGTATTAACAAAAATGTTTACTTTCCCTGTACTGTTTTAAATTTTTAGTGATTATATTAGCACAAAACATAGAAGTTAAGCTATCTTCATTTTTTTAACTGCCACCTTCGGACTTTTATATGAAAATTCCTCCTCCCTCAATAATGACTGACTCAAAATTTAAAATAAAATCCTGCTGATTATTTCAAAATCACTGAAAATGAAGTCATGTACATGAAAGATGACAACAAAGTTGATCAATGTCTACTCCTTCATTGAAAACAAATGACATAATATCAACTCAAGAAGTGAGAACCAGAGTTTTGTCTATTTTCTTGATTTTTTTTCCCCATCAAATCAGCCCATCTTTTTCTTTAATCAATGTCTCCCTCCTCTTCTATTCTCACCTCCCAGTTTCACTAAGCTATTTGAACTCACCTTTCAAGCCCCCACATAAATGCCACTTTCTCAGAGAAACTTTCCTCACCCTCGCAGACAAGGTCAATCCCCATGACACTTCCAGGAGACCCTGCTTTCCTCCCTAATTCCAAGTAACTTGGAGTTACCTGTTCAGAGGCTGTCTCCTTCACTAGATTGTAAATCTCATGCAGTCGAGACTCTGTCTTATTTACTATAACATGTGGAGATGGTAAATATATTGATTCTTTTATTAAAAAAATTTCAGTTCAAACAAATTTTTAATTCAAAATATTTGAGTTCTACATGCAAGGTATTACCCTAAGGGTATTACACTGGGAAAACGGCAGTAAATAAAACAGGAATTTTTTTTTAATTAATACTTTCCCTCATCAAAGAAGTAAAAACAATATAAATGCAATGGAGAGAAAATATCAGGCAAGCTCGGTAAATGGGAAGGGTTATACAATGTTAAATGTAGTGATAATTAGAGAAGGCCACACTAAGAAGGTGACATTTGAGTTAAGATGTGAAAATGATGACAAAGCAACCATATGGATACCTGGAAATAGAGCATTCCAGCAAGAGGGTACAGTCGATGGCAAAGGGCTAGAAACCACAGTCTACTCTGTGGGTAAGTCCATACATGGTTCTTGTTTAAAGTAAGGATAGAACTCTGGGAACATGAGTACCTAAAGATGGGCAGAGAAGCAAAAAAAAAAGAATAAAGAAGCAAACAGAGATAGGAAATGATTAAATACGATACATATTAAATACTGTGACTATCATGTGGTCAATGGAAAATTAACGTAAAGGATTTTAATGGCATGTGTACTTATGATACAAAGCAAAATGCTATAAATATTCAGTAAGATCAAATATTTTAAAAACTGCAAGAGTTATCCCAAAATGGAATAAGGAAGTTATCCCTGAGCAGTGGAACTATGGATGAGTCTCCTGGACTTTCCAAATTCCAAAATGAGCATGTACTGCTTTTACAACTTTCAAATGGAAATGAGTATAATTTTAAAGAATCATAATGGCTTAGAGAGAAAAAGGCTGAGAACAGATTATCTTTGCTCTATCTTACTGCAAGAAGGCATGCCAATATAATTTCCTGAAATGAAAATACATTTTTAATTGGAAAAGATCTTTTTTTTTTTTTTTTCGGTACACGGGCCTCTCACTGCTGTGGCCTCTCCCTCCGCGGAGCACAGGCTCCGGACGCGCAGGCTCAGCGGCTATGGCTCATGGGCACAGCCGCTCTGCGGCATGTGGGATCTTCCCGGACCGGGGCACAAACCCGTGTCCCCTGCATCGGCAGGCGGACTCTCAACCACTGCGCCACCAGGGAAGCCCAGAAAAGATCTTTTTTTTAACCAGGTAAAGAGCAAAGTTCTATGTATGTTATTTTTAACCTTCATCAAGCAATTAAAGCTTAAATTTACCTGACCAGAGTTTACAAACCCCCATGGCAAACTTGCTGGGGTTTCTCAAAGTCTGGGCTTTAGGCTGAGAAGTTTTTCAGCTTGTCTTTTATTACAGTGATGACAGTAATATGATACTCAATGCTGTTAGTACAGCAGTAAACTAAAACTATATTTGCAACTCCACTCAGGCCCCAAATCACCAAGAATCTTCCAATTCTTTTCAGGATTTTTTTTTCCTTCGCCTGACTGGATTGTTTTGGAAGCTTTTATTCATCTCAAAGGAACATCAAACTGAAACTCCATCTCCTTTGTATCATACCAGGACCACCTCATCAGAGAAGCCATAGTGGATGTTCACTGAATGTTTGACAACCTACAAAACTATTTTAAGCACCTGCTGGATAGAAAAAGTACCTGAAGAATCAAAATATACTGTCCTTGTTAAGACACCTAGTACTTATATCAATGGGAGAGGATCCTTTCACAATGTGTTCAGATATCAAATCATCACATTGTACACTTTAAATATCTTAGTTTTGTCAATTACACTTCAATAAAGCTGGGAGGAAATTTTTTAAAATAATTTTTAAAAACCCACTGAGTATATATCACTTTTCTCACTCTAAAACTTCTCTCCAGCTTATCACATAAATTTCACTGGTATTTACTCTGACATATAACAAGTACTCCTGAATACTGCCACGCTTTAGCTCCTCAGCTAAGTTGCAAGCTCAAATTTCCAGCTACCAGCTGAAAATCTCTGCCTCCTTAGCTTTAGACACGTCTAAAACCAGCATGCCTCACTGACACAATCCTCATAGCCTCATGCCCCTGCTCTCTGCTAATGGCATCGACGTGCCCTTTTTTGTCCCCAGAAGCTCCCTGCACCCTTCTGTTGGCCCTTCAAGACTGACCCAAAGGGCTTCCCTGGTGACGCAGTGGTTAAGAATCCGCCTGCCAATGCAAGGGACACGGGTACGAGCCCTGGTCCGGGAAGATCCCACATGCCGTGGAGCAACTAAGCCCATGCGCCACAACTACTGAAGCCCACACGCCTAGAGCCCATGCTCTGCAACAAGAGAAGCCACTGCAATGAGAAGCCCGCACACTGCAATGAAGAGTAGCCCCTCCTCGCCGCTACTAGAGAAAGCCCGCGCACAGCAACAGACCCAACGCAGCCAAAAGTTAATTAATTAATTAATTAATTAACTTAAAAAAAAAAGACTGACCCAAAGCAGACCACCACTCGGCCACAAATTGTAACCCATCACTCACATGCAGCTCCCGGGCCTTCATTATGACTCCTCTGCACAGAATGAGCTTCTCAGCCCACTTGCCCATTGAGGCCAGAAATCTCCTGCAAATGTTTCCTCTACTCCAAGGTAGAGTTACTCTCTCCATCCTCAGATATTCAGATGGCACTTTGTTTAAACCTCGGTTTACAATATTTATCACTGTCTGCGTGATCTCAGGCATTTGTATCCATGACTCTCCATGTCTAGAAGCTGGTTGAGAGCAGGGAACCATACTTTCTTGGTGGTTGTTTTTCCTTTTTAAATTTTTTTACTGTAGTGTCCTCAGCCAGGCACAGGGACTGAGTCTCATAAGCGTGCAGAGATTTTAGCTGCATGAAACTGAACTGACAGGGTTTCAGATAAAGGGAGGAGGGCACAGATCCTACTGAATTTGGAAAAGCCAAGTCATCCTGCCCTAGCCTTTGAACCTTTGGGTCTCTGTGTCTACTCAGAAAGTAAAGCAAGCAGTTCTCTGTGGAATTATAATAAATACCGGGTACAGAATGAATTCCTACTTTTCTCGACATGACAATAATCCCTCTCCCAACAAATCATAGTCCAAGATGGCAAAGCAGCCCCTTAACAAAAGGCAATTCTATTTCAGCTGTGCTGCTCCCTGGGTAAAAACCCGCCATCCTTATCATCTGCTGATTGCCAACTGCTAGGGGGGCCTCGTTTAATGCTCCCATAATGAAACCTGCCTATAATGAGTAACTCCCCCTATCTGCTCTGCTCCAGAAGCAGTTGATAGGCCTTCCCCAGCTGCCTTGCTTTGCACCTAACAAAAGGTTCACAGATACCCACCACGTGCTTCTAAATGCCCCGCCTTACCTCGCCAGAGACCCGGATGAAGCAGAGTCCTGGTGGAAATAACATTCTGGGGCAATGATATTTGTTGTCTTGCTTGTCACGCAGCTGGAAATCGTTTTCATGTTTCCCATTCATAATAGCCCAATCTTCCCATCTCTGGGACAAGAACCCTTTTTCGTGTTTATTTTTGTTTTTTTTTTTTTTTTTTGGCTGGGCCACACGGCTTGTGGGATCTTAGTTCTCCGACCAGGGATTGAACCCGTGCCCCCTGCAATGAAAGCGTGGAGTCCTAACCACTGGACCGCCAGGGAATTCCTCATAGCACGCTGCACTGATTCAGGAAGAGCCATGCAGGCTCCTGGGACCTCAAACGTCTGGCCCATGGTGGCAACCTCAATCACAGCCTCTCTAAAACGAAAAGAGGCAAGAGAGAGCACGTGCACACATGGACACATACCCCACGTGCATCAATATATATAAACACAAACATTAGGTTTTTATAAGCAGAAGTATGTAAGGCTATGTAACAAATTCATGACAGAGGGTTTTTTTTTTTTTTTTTTTTTTTTTTTTTTGGCTGGGCCACACGGCTTGTGGGATCTTAGTTCTCCGACCAGGGATTGAACCCGTGCCCCCTGCAATGAAAGCGTGGAGTCCTAACCACTGGACCGCCAGGGAATTCCTCATAGCACGCTGCACTGATTCAGGAAGAGCCATGCAGGCTCCTGGGACCTCAAACGTCTGGCCCATGGTGGCAACCTCAATCACAGCCTCTCTAAAACGAAAAGAGGCAAGAGAGAGCACGTGCACACATGGACACATACCCCACGTGCATCAATATATATAAACACAAACATTAGGTTTTTATAAGCAGAAGTATGTAAGGCTATGTAACAAATTCATGACAGAGGGGTTGGTTACATCAGATGGGTAAGCTAGAAAGAGCAGAGGGATATTACATTTACTTTAGACACATCTGTATCATTTGAATCATTACAAAACCCCCATCTTTCTATAAATGAATGCAGCCATCTTCTTCTGGTGAGAACACTTTCTACTGTGTTCATAGCCGAGTGACTTAAATAGGATAAGTAAAATGCATTAACGAAGCAGAGTTCACTGTGGCGTGACCTCAAAATAGGTCTGACTTCCCACCAAGGCTAGGTTTGGATTATTCTAGGAAGCAAGTCATCAACTGAATATAGAACCTCAAACACAAATTGGGTCAAAAGAAAGAATATCTGAAATGAGAAGGAAGCAAGCCAGGGCTACAGATAAGGCAGTTATGTCTATCTCTAGACTTGACAACTAAGAGGTAAATCTGGGCAAAAAAGTTTCAAGTTTGTAAAACGAAAATGAGAATACCAGTATCCATCTCCTCATCTTGTTAAGAAAAGCTAACTGACCTTGAAAACATTGGGCCTAGTTTGAAGAAAACATTCCTAAAGTTGAAACTCAACAAACATGCTCCATATCTGAAGATGTTTCAAAAGAACTTCAGTCATGAACATAATACGATAGAATGCAAGCTCCTCGAGAGAGGGGACCTTCCGAGTCTTGTTTCCTACTGTTCCCCAGTACCTAGTAGGTGTGCAACGAATATCTACTGCATCTGGAATAAATGAACAAATTAAAGATTAAGGAACAAGTAAACGAAAACTAGAATTAGCAACCAGATAATATCAGTGCCTATTCTTATTTTACAGATATAAAAAGAATTGGGCTTCCCTGGTGGAGCAGTGGTTGAGAGTCTGCCTGCCGATGCAGGGGACACGGGTTCGTGTGCGCCGCAATGGGAGAGGCCACAACAGTGAGAGGCCCGCGTACCACAAAAAAAAAAAAGAATGGAACTTCAACTCATTCAGCAATAACAACACTGGAAATTAAAAGCCCCTTGATTCCCTCTATCTTGATCACCTTTTTCTCTTCTGCGTTTCTTGTTTTATCTCCTAGGTTCCTCCCAGATCTTAATCTCCTAGGAGCCTTCCCTCACCCTCACCCCCCACCCCATGCCCCTGAGGGTCAGGTGCCCCTGCTTGGTGCTCCCACAGTGCCCTGAGCTTATCTCCCTCTTCACACCTGTTACGCTGAATTGCCATCATCATCTGTTAATATGTCTGTAAGCTCAGCTCCTGCTGGAGGGTAGGAATCCTGCCTTATTCATCCCCCCTCCCTGCCTCCATCTAGCACCTAGCACAATGCTTGGGTTATAGCAGACTGACGGTCAGTTCAGTGCTGCTAGGGGTAGAACAGAACTTGTTTCCTCTGCCACCAAATCATTGCTCCTTCCAAAGAGCCAGGAGTATCCTTCTGTTAGGGCCAAGTTTCAGAATGAAGGCAGCTTGGGGACTGGTCAAGAAGAACCGCTTAAACATAGAAGAAGAAAGTTGAGTACAGCAGACTTACATGAAATCGAATCCAGTCTGTTGTTCTGAGATTTAAGAAAATGAGAAAAAAAAAAAACTTGCTAAAAAGGAATGGCTCACAGTTGCCCTCTCTGTACAGTGAATCCTAAACCTTAAGAAGCCAAGGCACACACAATGGCCGTAATGAACAAGAGTTCCTTGGGCTTCCCTGGTGGCGCAGTGGTTGAGGGTCCGCCTGCCGATGCAGGGGACGCGGGTTCGTGCCCCGGTCCGGGAGGATCCCACATGCAGCGGAGCGGCTGGACCCGTGGGCCATGGCCGCTGAGCCTGCGCGTCCGGAGCCTGTGCTCCGCAGCGGGAGAGGCCACAACAGTGAGAGGCCCACGTACAGAAAAAAGTAAATTAAAAAAAAAAAAAAAAAAAAAAAGAGTTCCTTTAACAACAGTTTCAACGTTGGAAATCCCACCCCAAGGAGATCCATAACCAGGTTTTATTAGTCCAACTTTCTCTCTTTCAGAGAAAGAGGCTGGTTCTGAAATCCCTTTCCTTTATCTCCATATTAAATAAAACAAACACAACCTGATCTACCTCATTCAGGCTTACACGTTATTTGTTTTAGCACTGGACTAAAGTTAAGAGTGTGCCCTGTCCTTACACCACTTTTTTTTAAAAACAGTACCATAAAAATCAAATAAATTATAGCCTAAATCCACGCATGTAGTAAAACAGTCCTCTCATTTCTGAAAGAAATTTGAATGTTACATGAGCTTCAAAACTGAAGTTTCTACAGTACTGATCAGATGACAGGAGCCAACATCCAAGGATTGAGACAATTTTCTTTGCCCCACACCCCCAGGTCAATAATAGTAACAACAACATTACTTTGAAATCATACCAACCTGCTGGAAAAAAAAAAAGCCAGGGAATTTAAATAAAATCACCAAAACCAGCACTCCCCCCCCCCCTAAAAAAACCAAAAAACTTTGAGTTACTTCAACTTAACTAATTTAATTAATTGATTAAACGTGCCAAACCCAAGTTCCCTTGCAGAAGATAAAACAAACTGCTGGGAGGATCATTCACTCAAATTGTATTCAGAAGACAGTAAAAAGCAGCTGACCTAATCTCCTTTCATCATCTGTCTCCTTATTAGCCCAGCACCTCCAGATTCGAAGGCAGTTAGAAGACTTGCTCAAATCAGCTGCACCTTTGACATGCAGCTGAAAGGCCACCCACTCCCACCTTTGACACAGAGGTATTGCCGGTGTGAGAGGAAACCTCCAGAGCTGCTGGAAGTCTCTCCCAACTGGAGCCCACAGAGATTCTTCCTGTCTGAGAGATAATGAGCTATACACCTTCACTCTGGAGAGTTAGGGGAAAGAAGAACAACAACAACAAAAGAGGCAGATGGCCAGAAAGGAAGTTCTCAGAGATGTATTCATCTACAGCATTGGGCAATCTGTTGGAGGTTAAACTTAATAAAGGATCTTCGTGGTTGTGTCAACCCTCACTGCAACACCAAGGGTGCTTCTCCCCTCTCCCCAACATCACCCCCTTACCTTTTACAAGGGCGTTAACCCCATTTCTAAACTAATAATAATTCTCTTCTGTGCTGCAAATATTCAACCACTGTGAAATACTATGTATGACATAAACACAGTCAAGAATGTCGGTTGCCATGAGATTCACATTTCCATTAGCATTAACTAGCAGGCCCTTCCCTAAACAAAAACAAAACAAAATGCTTTCTTGGTCAGCTCTGAGCCTGGAGAGCAATTTTAACCCACATGCTTCAAGGGGCCTCTCAAGGTCCAGATGTAACACAAGAACATCATTAATTTTCACTAAATTAAATTTCTCAAAAGGCCACTATCAATTTGGGGGCAATACGGGAGAAGAAAGTGCATATTCTTTATTCTGTAACCTTTCTATAATCTGGATAAGCTGGCAGCAGTGCCCTGAAACTCACTCGGCATGAGTTACGAGGGTATGTAATGGAAACAGGGCCCAGGCACCTCTCAATCATTTCAGCCCTCTCTATGCCCAGTATTTGTGACTCAGTGCCTTCCAGCGCTGTGGGGTTAAACCATACTTCCTCCTCCCTGTCCCTAGGTAGTACAATTCCTTAAAATAACAGCCAAGGTTCCCACAATTTATCGCCTTGTATCTTTCCAGCCTTCATTACCCCGGACTCCAACTACATAGTTCACTCCCCACCATTCATCTTTTAAGAGACACATCATTTTCATTCTTCAAGTCCCTTTTGTGAAGTCTTCCCCAGAGACAGAATTTAATTTTCCATTCCCTGGCATGCCAAGTTTCTTGGATTCTACAGCTGCCACCTAGTTATTCAACCCAGCTGCTATATATTGAAGTTAGCTGCATCTTTTACCTCTGTACTGCAGCTCCTTCTAGAGCCTCCTTTTTCTCATCCTTGTATCCGCCACTGTCGAAGGAATTCAGTAACTGCTTCTCCAATTAAAATTTCCTCCTTTCCTCCCAACTTTCTAAGGCATCCATAATAGCTCTCCATGAGATAGCTAAATAACACTACAGGGATTTGGAACATAGCGTGGTATGTAAACATTAGAAACCAAATAAGATGCTGAGTTAGCAAGGCCAGAGCAAGCTTTCAAACTTTAAACCAAGTTTTATTACATCACACTTCACTTTTAAAATACACCATGTTCCTCAAGTGTGTATGCATATAGGTACCAAAAAAAATAATAATAATAAAGAAAAGGGAGACAGGCCACACATCAAGCACAGATATTAAAATCATGACCTCAAACTAAATTTCAGGTCTTGTTATTTGGACACATTGAGCGTCCCAGTGAAAATGATACAGTATATTCCACGAGGTTGCAACTTTCCTTACTAAGCATTTGAAGTAAGATTCTCCTGCCTAAAAATCATGAACTTCAGACTGACTGTCACTATGTATCAAAAAGACTTAGCAAGTGAGAGTTTTACTTGCTTTGAATTTTCCAGTAGGTCTAACAGTCAGAACAGATTCAGCAAAACCTTGAGAAGTCTGTGGTAGAATCTTCTTTTAAATTCAATTACTTTTCGGAAAAGATTAGCTTCAAATAAAAACAGACGTTTCAAACTCAGGTGTTGAAAGGGCTGCCACTTACATTCCCATGTCTGGTAACTTTTCCCATCACTCGCAGAGATTTCCGAGATACACTGAGTGCCCTCAGCACTGAGCTGCAGCTCATCTCTTGAGAGACAACGATGCAGATGGGAAGTTGGCCAGGTCAGACTACAGACTCCAAGTCAATTTTAAGGTTAAGTAGCTCACCCACTTTAAATAATATGGGTAATGGAAGACTGACTGGGGTGAGGTAGGGTGGTATTATTGATGTCCTTGTGCAGGAGGAAAGAAAAAACAGGGGAGAACCGACTCCCAGCTCCAGGTTCTTCCCCCTCCAGGCATCTCCCACTGCTGCTTTTCCTCAACCCTCTTGGCCTTCCTGCCCTCCCCCTTACCTCCCAGACTAACAGTTGACACTTCCCTCTACTCTCTCCCTACTGTTCTAACATGGGATAACCACCCTCCAGTTTGTAGTTATGGGGGGGAGCTGGAAGGAACAGCAGAGATGATCAAACCCCTCCATTTTCCAGATGAGGACACCAAGAAGGAGGACCAGCTGACCTAACCGGCTAAAGTCACACCGCTAGGGGACGTGGTGTGTCTGTGGGATCAGATTATGATAACCCAGTCCTCCTGCCTGGCCCCTCAGCCCGGCCTTCCCGCCACACACTACCTCTTTCTCTGGCTACTTGGCTTCTTTATCCTCAAATTAAATGGTATCAAGAAAAATGCAGCCTTAATAATGCTGATCGTTATTCACAATTTTGCTTTTGGGGCAAATATGCTCCAGCCTTCCCAAAATTGGAGAATCAAGGGCAGAAACAAATGGATGACATTATGCATGTGTGTGTTAATGCAATTTAATTCGGTCCAAATAGCTATAATTTCAGTACACACCCTTTTTCCTTGGGGCTTACTACTCTTATTTGACAAGGGAATAGTTTCTTAGGAAAATGAACTTAGTTTTAAACCAGCACGGTCTCCCTCTTACCCGAATTGCAAGCTTTGAATAACAGACCTCCGGCTTCACAGTTATGTTTAGGCTGGGCAAACGACACTTAATGCAAATAGGTGAAAATCACGGACTGTTACAGCCCGAAGGAATAGAGGATTTTGCTCTCATAACTGCAGTCACCTGTTTTCAAGATTCATGTTTGTAAATATGTATCTATTCCAATGGGAAACAACGCGTTCATAGTGAAACTTTAACAAGCCAGCGCTCACTGGAAACCCACATTTAGGAAACCTCCATAGATTTCAACAACAAAAAAAAGAGGTAGCAGCAGAAAGCAGCAATCTCAGGCCCCAGACTGAAGGCAGCAACAAGTCCTGGACACCGTCATTCTTACACATCAAAGTCCAAGTGGCAGCAAAGAAAAACAAGAATAAATGGTAAATCCGTTCACAACAAACTAGTCCTGCGCACACGCGCGCGCGCACACACACACAACGAGCCCGTCTATTTCAAAACCACCAACTCAAAGCCAGGTCCCTCCCTTGCCTTAGATTCCCCAGTTACTTGATAAACGTGTTTGTTAGACGTCCGGACAGAAACTTAAGTTTAAAGTCCTCAGGCGGGGAGAGACCGCTGCGTGGCCGGTGAGAAGCAAGTGGTGGGGAAGCTCGGCGCTGCAGGTCGCGGGGACCCCCGGCGGTCCACGTCCACCGGGACGCGGCTTGGGGGTAATGTCGAGCGCCTCCCGCCTGCCAGCTCGGGCCCCCACCCAGACCCAGGTAACCGGAGACCACCTACGTGTCACTTGGGCGGGTCCCGGCCGCTGGCACGGGGCACAGCGTGGGCCCCGGGGAGCGCTGACCCGGTTGGGAGACGGGAGGGCCGGCGGCCCGGGCGGCTGCGGCCACTTCCCTCCCGGGGCTCGATCAACTGGTTGGCTGGGGAGGCCAGGAGCGCCTCGCCTCCTGCAGGTCGGCCCGCGAGCATGCACACCCACCCACACCCGGCACAGGCGCGCGCGTACACACACACAGACAGACACACACACACACACACACACACACACACAGCCACAAAGCCCGTCTGCCGCAGGACAGCGCGATCCCAGAGCGCCGTTTGGCGGCGGAAGGGACCCGGCGAAAGCTGGCTCCGCGCTCAGAGGGCACCGTCCCCTCGCGCCACCCCGCGCCGCGCCAGTCCCTTTACCTGCGCCCGTCGCCGCCGCGCGTCCGGCTCCCGCCGCCCCCGGGCTGGCTTCAGGCTGCGCGGTCAATCCCCGCAGCCCCCGCCCCGCGGCCCGCCGAGCCCCGCCCCCCGCCCCCGCCCGCCCCTCGGCCGTCGCCCGGAGCTGGGCCGCCCCCTGCGCCCACCCCGCCGGGGTCCCGCGCGCGCGGCCGGGAGGCCGGGGAGGGCTCGGCGGAGCCGGGGCCCAGGCCGCCCGAGATCCCGGCAGGCTCCGCTGGAGGACAGGGGCGTCGCGGCTCCGGGAGCGTCAGCCGCCGCTCGGCCCCGACTGCTCCGGCTTTGGCGCGCTGGCAGGGCGGCGGGGGAGGGGGGCGCCGAGGGAGGGCCGCGGGAGCAGGGCGGACGCCTGCCCCCTTCTTCCTCCGCCTTCTTTCTTTTCTGCAGGCTCCACGTAGCACAACTCAGCAACTTCCACACCCCCCGACTCCCTCCCCCTGGCTCATTCCCTTACCTGGCGCGACGCCCCCAGAGCCCCTACCCTCTGTGCTCCTCCTCCCCCATCCCGTTGCCGGACTCCCCGCCCCCCCCTGCAGGGGCGGGGGCGGAGGGTAGCCCAAGCCTCCCATTCATCATCTTCCCACCGCCCCCCACCCGGATCGGACCCACCCGCGTCTGGAGACACACGGCCTCCAGCTCCGGATCCCCATCCCCACCCGCTCCCGCGCTCACCTCTGCGACCGACAAGTTGCGGGACTGGGGCGGCCTCTCCTACACGTTGCATTTTCATTTTGTCGCTCTTCTCTCCCCACTTGAAAAGCTCTGGAAGACATCGCAGGGCCCGCAAAATCCCCGATGTCTGGCCTCTCTCGTAGTTCCGTTTCCAAACTTTCCCGGAGGCAGAGTTTCTCCCAGTGCAGCATTCAAGTCGAGGCTGCAAAGAACGCAGAGTCAGTTTTGCTGCCGGAAAGGTGCACACGTTTCCATTTCTGAGTTTTCGATTGCCTGGGTCTGCAGACCAAAGCAAGTGTGACTGTGCTCCCCTAGTTCTCCATATCCATGATTATAAATTTCTCTTCCGCTTTCCCAGTGTAACTTTGCAAGTGCAAACTATCAATTTTAGAAGAATAATTAAGGGCGGGGAATACACACCTGGAGGTGTGGGCGGGACCGGCGCAGGACTAAGGCCTGGGGATGGTTCTCGGGAAAGTGGCGGGCACAGAGATTCGCCCAGGTTCTGAAACAACACCCGGTCCACCGGGGGCTCTCCAGCCGCGCCACCCCCTACCCACCTCCCACCCTTGGCTTCCTGGAGTGTTGGCAATTCTCTGCCTCTAGCTCCACTGCTAAAGCCGCGACACAACAAAAGTAGCAGCTTACAAGTAAAAACTGGGCAAACTCTAGCCTGAAACGGCACGTGGGGTCTACGACAGCAGTATGTCAGGGAACTTGGCAGGACTGATACAAGTACATAGAAGAAAGAAACGCAGAACCAGGAGGGAGGGCTGCGTTGGTGGCGGTCACTCGGTAACCTTGGGCTTCGCAGAAATGAGAAGAAACCGCACAGGGCGGGGAGGGGAAGAATTCTTGGTGGGGATGGAAACGTCTCAAACTTCCAGTGAGGTCTGCTTCGCAGAGAACGTGACCGTCGCCCGCAAGTGACTGCTTCGAACCTTGATTGAGTTCGTCTTGCGGTTTTCACAGGACGCTCAAAGCTAAACCCTGACTGCTCACCCATTACTCTCAAGCTGTTTCCTTTTTCAAGCAATGTAGCAAATCCCCTTTGTTAAAAAATCAGCCTTAAAGAACTCTGCTTCCTCTCCTTTCCTACCAATTTATCATTTATTTTATAATAATCCATTAAAATGCGAAAAAATAGAAATTTTAATACATGCACGGTGCTAATATGTTCATTTACAGCATGCAGAAATGCATATAAAAACTCTCTTATCGCAAAAATAATGAGAGCTGATCTTAAACTCTAAAAAAAGATACCAGGACAAATAGGAAAATGTCCACTATATAATCTAAATATAATAAAAAGCATATATTGGTAAGAAAAGAAAGACTATACTGAAAGGGACTTCTGTTTTGCACCATAGCTCTACCCACCTCAGAAAAATCACTTAGCTCATTTTCCTGTCTTCTTTCTACTACATGCTCTTTGTATTTACTGTTGGGTTTCTCAATACCAAAACTTCTATATCTAGTAAAAAGAATATTTTAAAATTTTATTTAAAATAATTAAATTATTATATTAACTATAGCAAAAAATAGTATCAAATAATTAATTTACAAATTAATTATTTCAATCTTTCACCCTTCCTCAAAAATCAAAGATAAAGTGCAAATGAGTTTCTTGCCTACCACTCAGCTTGAATGTTTTCCCAGGATATTGATTTTACCTCTTACCATATTAAGGAATATGGTTGCTTCTGCTTTGACTATATATTAACTGCCTTAACTACTCTGTGGTCCATTCTCACATCAAATGAGGAGTTCTGTCCACACAAGACATGTATTCAAGAGTTCCAAGTTATTTGCTTTAAAAAACTTTCTTTCCTCTTTATCTGGCCTACCATGGCCTAGAATGAATTGGAGAGCAAAGTACAAGGTCAGCCTGGACAGACCTGTCTCCCTGACACATGCGGACCTGTCTGAATGAGACTGCTCTTCACCCAGTTTTAGTTTAATAACTTTAAAATCAACTGTAGGTTGTATGCCCAGTGTAAAAGGAGAGAGAAAATGAAATCCAATACAGAATCCAGTTCAGCACAGAGATTAATCCATCAAAACTAGTATTGTGTTCCAAACGAGCCAGTTTTCTCACCTGTAAAATGGGATAATAATACTAATAAAGTCTATTTTATCAGGTTCCAGGTTGCCTTTAACAAAGTAAGATAATATATTTGAGCAGGCTTCTTCAAACCCAACAGTAGGTGATGTTATTTCAATAGAGATGCAGAAAGATACCTTGATATACTTTCTTTAATGTTTTTATCTGTCTGTGGCCCCCTTGCCAATCAAACTGATTCCATTTCTTGGATAGTCATCTTAATGCGTTTTGTCCTAACCTTTCTCTCTTATCCTCTGCCAAGCAATGTTTCTCTAGATCTGTTTCTTCAAATGACTTCACCAGAGCCAGAGGCCCAAAGATAGCTGGTGCTGTCAAACATGAGAAAAAATATTTTCAGCAAAATGAAGAGAATTTGAATGAGGAGTATTTCAAGTACAGTTTACATTAATATCTTGATAACTGTAGACTTTGTCAGATTATTGCTGTTATCTAGTGGTCCAAGGACTATAATCTGCAAAGCATTTAGTATTGAAACACTGGCTGTCACTACTTTTGGCTCTGTTATTTGTTCAGAAGGGTTTGCTGGTCATGCCAGTTCCCTCTGCCTTCCCACATTCCCTTCCGTCTGGCAAAAAGCCTTTGAAATTTTCTACTAGAGAGTAATCAAACCTATCAGCAAAAAGATCTGTTGGAAACTTTCCCTCCAGTCTGTTAATGTAGAGACTGATGCAGAGAATGTATTCCGGTGAAACAATACCCTGAGAGAATTCAGCCTGCTTGGGAAAATTTTTCAGGTGCCTCTCAGGCAGAGGTTTCTTCCTTGTTAAAATGGGGTATTTATGCCTCGCTGCTGTTTTTCCCCTTGACTAGAAAGAAATCATTCTCCTTAAGAAACGTTTCTATTTTAAAAGGCCAGTGGCAGAGGTGGGTGAGGTCAGCCCAATGTAGTAAAACTAAAATAGCATAAAATAAAATAACACTCTTCAGGGTAGAAGTGACATAAAGAGACTCTAGGAACAGAGAGTAGAAGACGGGATTGTGTGTGCAGCAGCCCTGTATAAGGACCAGACTACAATGAAATGAAAGCCCTAAATACACTGACTATTTGGTCACCTTTTTCTTATCACCTATTTCTGCATGAATAATCTGGGTAGTGTCTGAAGTAGATCAAGGGTGAGCAAATCCTTTTCCTGTAGTTTCCCTCACCCAAATAAAAAGCCTTTGATCTAAAACAGAAGGGGAGGGGGGAAGAAAATGAAGAAAAAAACATATATGTGTGTTATATGTCTAATTTTAGAGCTAAAAATAGACCTAAATATCCAAAAACTCATAGAAAGGGTCACAAAACAAAAAGTTCTATAAAACAATAATAAAATTGGTAAATTTCCAATAAGACTGATAGTGAGGAAAGAGAGAAAAGAAACAAGAATATGAATGAAATTATAATTATAGTTTTGAGACTTTTTTTCTAATACTAACAGAATGTTGTGAACATTTTTTAAACTTAGCTGAAATAGATACTTTTTAATAAGATGCAAATTACAAAACTTTATTGAGTCAAACAAATTAAAAACATGAATATATTTGTAACTATTGAATAAATTGAATTCATATTTCTAAATATACCTACAAAAAGGGTCAAAAATTTGGTGGCAAAGATTTACCGAATCTTCATAGGTAATCTCTATTCAAATGATTTCAGAGAAAAAGAAGGAAAGCACCCCAATTATTTTATGAGCTAATAAAATCTTGATGCCAAGATCAGACAATAGAATAGAAAGGAAGGGCTTCCCTGGTGGCGCAGTGGTTGAGAGTCCGCCTGCCGATGCAGGGGACACGGGTTCGTGTCCAGGTCCGGGAAGATCTCACATGCCGCTGAGCGGCTGGGCCTGTGAGCCATGGCCGCTGCGCCTGCGCGTCCAGAGCCTGTGCTCCGCAACGGGAGAGGCCACAACAGTGAGAGGCCCGCGTACCGCAAAAAAACCAAAACAAACAAACAAAAAATAAATAGGAAAATTATAGGCCAATCTCAAAAGGAATAAAAAATTTTATTCTTACATATAATCAAACCAAGTTCAGCAATGTGTTTTTAAAAAATACATCACAAGGGCTTCCCTGGTGGCGCAGTGGTTGAGAATCTGCCTGCTAATGCAGGGGACACGGGTTCGAGCCCTGGTCTGGGAGGATCCCACATGCCGCGGAGCAGCTAGGCCCGTGAGCCACAACTACTGAGCCTGCGCGTCTGGAGCTTGTGCTCCACAGCAAGAGAGGCCGCGATAGTGAGAGGCCCGAGCACCGCGATGAAGAGTGGCCCCCGATTGCCACAACTAGAGAAAGCCCTCGCACAGAAACGAAGACCGAACACAGCAAAAATAAATTAATTAAAAAAAAAAAAAAAACATCACAAGCACATCAGGCTGATACCATAATGTAAGAATGGCTTCATATTAGAAAATGTAAAGAAATTTGCCACTCATTTTTCTTAATCTTAACAAACTAGAAAAGGGAGGAATTTCCTGAACATGATAGAGTTGCTACCAACAACCTAATTCTAGAAGCATTATTCTTAATGTCAATTCATTAAACATTTTCCTTTTAAAGTAAGAAAGAAAACGAGGATCACTTTACCATTTCTATTCCACATTGTAATAAAGCACCTTGCCAAGATAATAACACATACACACGCACACACACACAGAAATTAGAAGATATAAGGTGTGGAAAAGAAGAAAAAAGTGATTTGTAGATGATCTAATTGTCTTCTGAGAAAATTCAGGCAAATCTAATAAAATATTAGAACAAAGAAGAGAGTTTAGCAACATTGTTGAATAAAAGATCAATGTACAATGAAGCCACAGCCCATTAGAAATAATAAATGTTTGAAGGTCTCACTTATGTAGCAACAAATTTTTATTATAACTTGAGTAAAAATTAAAAGAAAGGTATAGTATCTGTATTTACTATATGTAGAAAATTATAAAAATTTATTGAAGTACACGAAGAGGCCTCAATAAATAGATAATATCATGTTCATGGACGAGAGGACTCCATAAACAGTGCAATCTACTCCAAATTGTAATAGGGTTTTTCATAGACCTTAACAAAGTGATTCTACAAGTCATGTGGGAGTGGAAGAGGCCAAGAATAACTAAGACAATTCTGAAGAAGCATAAGGAGGGAAAATTGTCACTCCAGGTATCAAAATATTCTAAATCTTCACCAACTGAAACAATGTAGGATTGGTGCAGACACTGGTAAATAATCTCATGAAAGAGAATGGCAGGTTCGGAAAGAGAACCACACATAAATGAGATAAGCCCACGTAAAATAGTACATCAAAGATGTTCTCTGTAGTTCTCTTTAGCGCTCTCTAAATATATTTCCAAAACAACATGGGATACCTACCTCACACTGTAAACAAACATAAGTTCCTAATGATGTGAAGACCTAAAGTAAAACTTCCAGATTTTTAGAATATCTTCATCTTTTCAGGGTAGAGAAGAATTTCTTACAAACGGTGCAAAAAGTACAAACCATAAAAGAGTCTGCTCTTTTCTTCCAAATAAAATATGGCCGATTCTAATATGCTGGATTCTTGTGAGTTCTAGTCGTTGATGTGATGTCTGCCTCAAGACCTGCAATGAGTGTCCCAAGGAATATGCGCAGTATTGTGCCACTCGGGGCAAAAGTGGGACAGGGGTTTTCCCAAGCCATGTGTATCTTATGTCATTTCTGTTGTTTTGACTTGACAGCCTATTATACCTCCTAGAGCAAGGTGGAAGAGGCAATGGGGTAGTGGTCCCTTAACAGAAGGCTCTGCAACATTTTTGGATGTGGACCCCTTTCAGAAATGAATCAAAGCTATGAAACTGCTTTACAGGTAAACGTAGGATATACATATTGTAGCAGAAGCAACTGCAATATCCATTCTCTCCTTTTGGGGCACCAGCTAGATTAGATTTCCCAGCCTCTCTTGCGATTAATCGAGGCCACGTAACTGAGTTGTCTCCAGTATAACTTGAGCATAAGTGACTTCTGCTGATTCTAGGACTACCAAAAAGTCCTCTCAGGCGTGCTCCCTCAGGTTCTTTGTCCCTTCTGTTGATGGGATGGCAATACCCACACCAACCTTGGAAGCCACGGAAAGAAGATGACAGGCAGCCGTGACTCCTGACGCTTGAAGGACGCTCCTGTCCACATGAAGGAGAGCCTCTCTACTGAAGTGAGCATCTCTCTGGACATTTATGTGAAAAAGAAATTTTTTGTTCTTTGAGCCACTAAATTTGGGGAATCTCTCAGTTACCTTGGCTTAACTAATACACATATATATATTCATACACATTTTGACTGTAATCTCAGGGGTTCAATGACACCCTATAGCCTAGATTGTGGATTGATCTGAGAAAAGTAGAGATTCTGATGACCTGCCCTCTAGAGTGGGCATTCGCCAGAAGTGGGCGTGTTACACCTTTGCACAAACTCTACTGGTCACATTGAACTGAATGCCTCTGCCAATCCCCCTCATTTCTCTGACAACATTTACTCTGCCAGAAGCAGAGTAAATTCCACAGGTTAAAAAACAATAATGGACATGAATGGAAGACTGGTCAGCAATACCAGGAACAAACTCCTGATATACACAGCAGTATGGATGAATCTCAAAAATATGCTGAACAGAATTAGATCCCAAACAGTGCATACTATATGATTTCATTTCTGTGACGTTCCAGAACAGGCAACACTTATCTATGATGTTAGAACAATGATTGCATAGGGAATGTAGACTGATAGAAAAGGCACACAAGTGAACTTCCTGGGGTAAGGGAACTATCCTATGTCTTGCTTTGTGTTGTGGTAACATGGGTGTATATATGTGTCCAAACTCAGTGAACTGAACATTTAAGATTGGTGTAACTTATTATCTGTAAATTACACCTGAATAGTATATTTTAAAACACAAGTGTCATTATCTGGATCTATCCATACAATGATATTTCTAAGACAAACTATTATAGAATAATATTCAGCCATCACATCCTCTGAGGGCTGCTGTTGTGATTGAACATATTAAACACTACAACACTTAAGAGCAGAGAATGACTGTACTCCTATATAAAACCAAGATACACGCTACACATGTCCTAAGAAAGATTAACTATAATAAGCAAGTCAGGATAAACAACAAGTTCGTATTGCATAGCACAGGGAGCTATATTCAATATCTTATAATAACCTATAATGAAAAAGAATATATATACATGTATAACTGGATCACTTCGCTGTACACCAGAATCTAACACAACATTGTAAATCAACTATACTTCAATAAAAACTTTTTTTTAATAATAAGCAAGTCAGTACATTATTCCTATGTAAAAAGCCTGTGATTTTCCATGGCTAGGATTCTAATTCTATATAACCATAAAATATATTTATATAATCAATAGTATGTGTCTTCTGGCTTTAGCGGGATGTAATAATTACATGACCAAACTATATTTTGAGATTTTTTTCCCATGTTTTCTTCTTCCTGTATTTCTACTTTCCTTCTCTCATTGTTGAATAGCCGCATGTTCTGTGCTCATTGCTCTGGAAAGTATATGACAAAACAGAAAACAGAAAAGCCAAAACTCTTTATAGAAAACCTAAGCTCTTAGGAGAAGGTGATTTACAGGCATAAACAGTATGTATAGACCTGAAGGAAAAACAGTATACTTGGAACGTGAGAGCAACAGAGAGAAGACTGTGTATCCCAAGAACAGAGGGCACCTCTGTCCTGCTTCCCAGCAATTCTGATGGAGAGAAAGCAAACCGCCTTAGAAGAAAAGACTGCAAGACGTGTTTAGGTAGATGGAACATGGCATAGCTTAGTCACAGATGGTCATGTCTCACAGGTAACATATCAGCAGTGGACTTGAACAAAGGGAGTCTCAGAGGCAACCTCTGCAGACCGATGCTAGAGAAACCCCTCTAACACGTTGCCATTATATAAAACTCCAGAAGGGTAACTGATCTGGATAGGGGTGTGTAACTATAATTCCCTAAGAAAAGAAGAAAACTGCAAAAGAACTGAGCTCGTGTTTTCCCACCAACCATGAGGAATGGGAGATCCAGAAAAGAATTTAATCTGAAATATAGAAAAATCCTTCTTGAATATCTAAGTTTATTGGCTGAGATTGATACCCACTGTATTAGTTTGGCAGGGCTGCCATAACAAAGTACTACAGACTGGGTGGTTTAAAAAAACAGAAATTCATTTTCCCACTGATCTAGAGGCTAGAAGTCCAAGATCAAGGGTTCTTTCTTCCGAGGCTCCTGTCCTAGTCCTGCAGATGGTGGTTTTCTCCAGATGTCTTTACTTGGCCTCCCCTCAGTCTGTGTGCGTCTGTGCCCTAATCTGTTCTTATGAGGATAGTCCTGTTGGACTAGGGTCCACCCCTATGACCTCATTTTACCTTAATCACCTCTTTAAAGGCCCTGACTCCAAATACAGTCACATTCTGAGGTGCTGAGGTTTAAGTCCTTCAAAAAGAGTTTGGGGGAGACACAATTCAGCCTGTAACGCCCACTAAATATGGAGTTCTTATCCATGATTGCTAAGAACCCCTGGCCACCTTGTATCTGTGCCATGGAAAGATCACAAACCCTAGAACAGGAACTAATTTGATATAAAATATGGCCACAACCTTCGGAGGATTGCTCTGCAGACAAGAGGTGACCTCACAGAAGTCACTGCTAATTTGCAGAGTACAGAGGGACTATAGGGGGTTTGAGACAGTAACACGGGATACTCTAAAACCCCTGGGAAGATGCACAGTGATCAGAAGGAAGGAAGTATAGCAATTGAGCCTTGACAGAATTTGCTGATGAGGTTAATTAATCTCCAATTACTGAGAAAATATCTAGAAAAAAATATCTCTGTAAAGTTACCTAAAAGCCATTTCTGGGACCTTAAGTTGATAACAGATAAACAGCAATAACAATAACTGGACTGTTTCCCAGAGAGAGATCTGAACTGACTTGTAGAAATTTAGACTAACAGGTCATGGATCTGACCCATTAGGGACAGGTTTTGGCAAGTATAAATTACACTGAGTATCGTAATATATTCCAAGATGAACTTGAATGAACACGATCCTCCCCCTTCCGTAATTCTTCCAACTGGTAAAGGAGAGGGAAGAGGTGGAATTCCTGATCATCTCCACAAGCAGGAAGGCTGAGCCTGCTCAGCAGACATGGATATGTGCCATTCAAATCCATTCCAAGAAAGAACTCACAAACCTGCTGCAAAGGGTATGGTTAGCAGATGGTCCATGGCTTCAGAAATTTAAGGTGAGGCCACATTCTTCTTAGGGCATCCCTTGAGCCAATGAAAGAGCAAAGTGACAGCCAAGATTACACTCTTCTCATGGTCAACCATGGCCAATGACTGAGCAAGGGGCTGGTACAAGGACCTAGCCATTTCTGTCTAATGAGGGACTTCTCTAATGAACCATCTTTGCTCCCAAGGTCAGTATTGGGCTAGTGAAGATTTTACTGGGTCTGTATCATGGTCTGGTAGCTCCCCCTGTCCTATCCTCCTCCACCTTTTCTTTTCATAGATGTTACTCCCCGATAAACCCTTTCTTTGTTCTCCTACCTCAGCCTCGGCATCTACACAGAACCCAACCTGCACAAGTATCTTCCACAGTTTCTATCCTATTTAGCTTTCTATTTATCTTTCAATGATTGTCATATAATAGTCTTTTTGTTGATATTTTCAAATTGCTTGAACTGGAATTGTTATGGTCTTCACCCCTTTGTTTAACCTAGTACTGTAGGTTACGTGTTTTTTGTTTTGTTTTGCTTTGTTTTAATGATTTGCTTTGCTAAGGATTTTTTTTTTTGACTCTTTATGAAAAAAAGAAACAGATCTAGGATGGATTTATCAACGCTATTCATTTTCTGCTGTGTATCTCATTAGTTGTTTTGTTCATAGTTAAATCCTTCCTACGGACTTCCTTGGGTTTATTTTGTAAATCTCCTTAGTTTCTGGTGCTGAATGCTTAATGAATTTATTTTATTCTTTCTTTTTAATAAAAAATTTTAATAATAATTTTTAAATGTTCTCAACTTGGTATACACCTCAGGCACTTGGACTAATGTTTACATTTCTTGACAAGGCTTTATGGGTAGTATATATTTAGTCTTTGTGTATCTTTTTTTTTTTTGCGGTACGCGGGCCTCTCACTGCTGCGGCCTCTCCCGTTGTGGAGCACAGGCTCCGGACGCGTGGGCTCAGAGGCCATGGTTCACGGGCCCAGCCGCTCCGCGGCATGTGGGATCCTCCCAGACCGGGGCACGAACCCGCATGCCCTGCATCCGCAGGTGGACTCTCAACCAGTGCGCCACCAGGGAAGCCCTAGTCTTTGTGTATCTTTGAATGTTTTCTATTCTCTTCAAAAAAATAAAAAGTAAGTTATGTTGTAACCTAGAAACTACAAATCTACAGAAATAGGTCTTTATATAATAAATTTATAATTTGTTTTATAAATTTATACAATAAGCTCAGGAACGTTTTCTTCTACTATATATGTAATTGTGGCTTTGCTTCATTTGTCCTGTCTCCTTCAGGATCAGCCTCATCAATATACTGGTTCTTTGTTCTCTGTTCTCCATTCAATTCCTCTCTTGTCATTTTTATCTCTTTGCCTTTTTTTAATCTTTTGCCCTGCATCCTAGGAGACCTTATAAAGTGTGAAACCCACATGATTGATTCTATTATCCATAGCATAGCATCACTCCAATGTGGCTTTTATTTACATTGAATTTTAAATTGTTTTCCAGTTCTTTTTATCTTTTTAAAAATCTCTCATGCTGTTAACACTTTATATCAAACTGCCCTTTTCATAACACACCTGTTTTCATTTCTTAAAAACTCATCTTTTTACACTCTGTTAAATAGGTATGCCCCATGCAGTACCTAGCACTTAGTAGAGGCTTAGTAAATACTTGTTGGATTATTAATCTTAAGTGAATGAATGAACCTTCAACAGTAGGTCAAGTTCCATAGTAGAGAGAAAAGATAATATGCTAACAAAATTGGCAGTTCATTCAAAGAAAAATGAAATGTCATTATTTTCTCTGTTCTAAGTTTCATTCAAAATCGGTTGTTAAAGTATGATGAGAAGATTATCTAACATTTAATTTAAATCTGTTTAGAAGAGATAATAGATTATCATCAAGACTGAATCCAACCTCTTTTTAAAAATTGCCTTAAAAATTGCCTTCAAGAAAAAGCTTATTTCTGAGATGCTGAAATCTCCTACCCACTCTTTTGCACTCTACAAATATATTTGAAGTTCCTTCTTTCTGTGTTCTCTTGAAAAAAAAGTTTGAATTTGAAACATTAACAGTGGAACACTTAAACAAACAAACAAACAAACAAAAAACCCCATAAAACCTCTTCTGGTAATATTAACCAGCCACAAATGTCCAGGGTAAACTTCCTTCATGAAAGCTTCTTGCCTAGAGGTGGGATTGGGTCATTATGTCTGCACAATAACCTCCCTGCAAACATATGAATGCCAGATGGTTGGAACTGTTCCATTAAGAAACTAATGTTTTCATTGTTTGGAATTTGATTTTGTAGCTTTCTCCATATAGTGATTTGATTGCAGCATTTAGAAGCCTTGAGAGCCTTCCCATAAATTATTCCACCTCTCAAATGTGAAACTAGGTTAGCCTGTTTTTCCATTAGTATGTCATTCCCACTTTCTTACTCAGATGTGGATAATTTAAGTGGGATTCATAAAAAGAAAATGTGGGTTTTGTGCTTCAGTTGTTTCTTCAAGGACCTTGCTACTGAATACTTCCCTCACTTTGTATATTTAAATATTTATATATGAATATTCATGAAAAATTAAATAATAATAGCTAACAAAGTTCTTACTATGCATTTATATGGCTCTTACTTTATTTTCATAGTTCTCACACTATTCTAAACATTTTATACACATTAACTCATAGAAGCATCACATCAACTCTGTGAGGTCAATACTATTATTATTTCTACTTTGCAGTTGAAGAAACTAAGGAATAGTGAAGTCAAGTAACTTACCTAAGGTCAAACAGGCAGTGAGTAGTAGATGTAGAATTTCAATCCTGGGGAAAATGTCTCAGAGTCTATGGTCTTAACTACCTCACCCTACACTACATTGTTTAAGTCCCAACGAATCTAGCTTGTTCCAAGAGAACAATGGTAAAATTGGAGTCCCTGCTCCCTGGTTAGTCCTCATTAATATGAACAAGATCTTGATATTACTGTGACAAATGTCTTATCTATTCCAAGCCTTAGAGACTATGGCAGGGTATATAACCAACTATCAGTAGGACCAGTCTCCACTGTATCCTGGAGAAATCTATTATTCTGTTTAAGAAATAAAGGAGGTTTTCTTTCCTGAAATCCTTTACAAATTACTCTTGCTATGGATGCTTTAGTTTTGGTGTCCCTCATTATATTAAATGGAACATGAAATTTTTTAAAGTAATCCATTTCATTAGAAATAAAGTACAGGGACTTCCCTGGTGGCACAGCGGTTAAGAATCCACCTGTCAGTGCAGGGTACACGGGTTCGAGCCCTGGTCCGGGAAGATCCCACATGCTGCGGAGGGCACCAGGGACTTCCCTGGTGGCGCAGCGGTTAAGAATCCACCTGTCAGTGCAGGGTACACGGGTTCGAGCCCTGGTCCAGGAAGATCCCACATGCCGCGGAGCAACTAAGCCTGTGTGCCACAACTACTGAGCCTGCGCTCTAGAGTCTGTGAGCCACAACTACTGAAGCCCACACACCTAGGGCCCATGCTCTGCAACAAAGAGAAGCCACTGCAATGAGAAGCCCACACACCGCAACGAAGAGTAGCCCCGGCTCACCGCAACTAGAGAAAGCCTGCACGCAGCAACAAAGACCCAACACAGCCAAAAATAAATAATAAATAAATTTTTTTAAAAAAGAAATGAAGTTACAGAAAATGGAAGTGGGCTGCAAAATGAAAACCTTAAGAAATTATGATTGCAAAATGGCAATTACTGTGATGTAACTCATGATCAGTAGAAGGCATATGTCTGACCATGAGGACATAATGACAAACACTTGGAGTATGACTGCAAGAAGAAGACTCACGGAAACTAAGTAGTTTAAAGGGCTTTAGAGTATCTTTATTCAAAGGCAAGTATTTAAGAGTCATCCTTAGACCAGTTTGGATTTATCAACTTCATAGGCAAATGAATGGGCAGTGGACATCTGTTGTTGTTTTGTTGCCCATGATCCATGCTCCCTTCTGCTAACAGCACCCTGATATTCCTTTCTACTGATTTGTGTTGACTTAGCTTTCTCCTATGATGGGGTGCTGACCATTCAAAGCATTCAATTCCACAGTCACATTGATTAATTCAAACATGAGCCAGTGATCCTATCAGAGCCACTGATGTACAATCTTGGGTACTTTTGCTTCAGCTGAGGAGAAAGGAGTATATTCTCTTTTCCTACTACAATCAGAGCTATGAAACTTAAAGCCTGAAATGTTGGAGGCCAACATGAATGAGAACTTGCCAAAGGAGGAAACCAACACTCAGAAAAGTAGCATTGAGAGACATAGAGGGAATGAGATAATATCCTGATGACATAATTTGAACCCCTGGATTAAGGTGTACCTATAGTCTGTCCCTTGAGCTTTTAAGTTACATAAGCCAATAAATTCCAGTATTTATTTACGCTTTTTGAGCTACCTAAGAAGTCCTGACAGAAGGAGAGAACTAAGAGTCCTTGGCCCCTTTGGAGAGAGTTTGCCTTGTGCTCCTTTGTGAGGAAAAACAATGGAGCACTTGAAGAAGGCTCTGGAGAAAAACAAAAGGCTGAGATTTGAGGATATCCCCGAGCAGAGCTAATCTTTCAGGTCATTAAAAGAGAGGGTCTAGATTGTGCCTTTTAGAAAAGCAAAGAAAATATTCTGGACTTTCACACAGAATCTTTGGCAATGAAGCAAACGGAAAACGATTTCAACACTAGTTGAAGTTTTATGGTGGTAACTAAAAGGCTCCATTTGCACTGTTGTGCCAGACTTCACAGACTTGCCTTTTGACTCGTAACCCACAAAGATGGCTTTGGGCTCTCAGAGAAAGACATTATTGACCTGGGTTTCCAAACTTTTCAAGAGATTTAATCCCTAGTAGGGATTATCTTGGTGTGGCATGCTGCTAGCGGTTACCAGAAATCCTTTCTTTTCTTCTTCCTTAATAGTGGAATTTTACCTGGCACATGGACGTTCAGCTAGAGCCTCCACTACCCAGCCTACTTTGCAACTAGTAATGATCAGTGATAGGTGATTTGTTCTCACAAATGGAAGTGGAAGAGTGTGAGTGGAAGAAATGTATGCGACTTCTATACCATTTGCTTAAAAGGAAATTGCCTGCCCTCCATCTCTGTACTTTCTCCTTCTAGCTTGATCTAATTTCAAATGATTAATGAGGACAACACCCTAGGGATTGCAGAAGCAGCAAGATGGAAGAAACAATGTTTCTGAATGATTAACTGAAGACAGGAAAGCTCTCCCTCCAATCTGGACCACTCACCACTAGACTGTTTCTTGACCGAGAAATACATTACTATGTTAGTCAAGCCCCTGTATTTTAGGGCTCTTTTTTTCCTATAGCACCTTAGCATCTATTCTAATATTCCTATTTTCTGAATTTTTCACCATAGCCTTCTCCACTTTTTCATAACAGTTTCCATTCCACAATGTCTCCTTAGTTACACTCCATCTGCTCAGGATCTTTTTGTCTCTCTTTAGGTTCTATAGGCTATTGCAGCCATCACCTTATTGCTTTCTCCTCTGATAACCATGCTGAAACTTTTATCAAACAATATTGAGAAAACATCTCTGCTCAAACGTTAAGAGAGAAGCCCCTCAGCTATTACACAGAACTTCATTTTGATCCATTTCTGAAAGACTTGCCTGCTTGGATTTTGTAAAGGGTATGTCTGTGTCATTCTTAATCATCAGGAAGACTTCACCTACTCTGCTAGTGACTCTCACTTAATGTTCCAGAACAAAATGCTCTCTCTCTCATTGAAATTTTAACTGTATAAAGTAGAGGGAAAAAAATGAAAGTTGAGAAATTTTTCCCATAAAATATCTGACACTTTTCTATTTTCTCAATTTCTGAAATGTGCATGGTCTGATTATTAAGAACCGAATCATCTTCCCCCAAAAGCCGAAGGATGTAATTGTCATACATTGTCCAGGGGCACTCTGCTGCTCTGTGTGATCTCATGGAGACTGTAACTGGATCTCTGAGAGAAGCACGTTGATAGATACTCACTCTAAAGCATGCCTTTAGTGTGACTCCATTGCTATCTCAATCTGTATTCTCTCTGTGTCTTTTTGCTTCTCATACTATCAACTGAATTCATCACCCTTGACTGTACGTCTTTGATGTAAATGAAATGTTTTCTGCTTCTTCATAACTTTAACTTGATCCTGGTCCCTAAAGTACCTCAAGATCTCTCTCTACACCCTTTTATCTTCTGTTCTTCCTGCCAGTGCCTGAATCTCACCATATTTCCTCGTTTGAATTCTTGAGAGTGAGAATCTGACTGGCCCAGCTTGTCCCTGTTTGGACAAAACTGTTTTGTTCCAGGCTTTCTTGTAGGACTGGCTACCTTTGGGTTAGATGCCCTCTCCCCTCCCTGAGTAAACTGGTATAACACTGTGGTATAATGGTGAATTGATACTGTGATGAACCATTACACCACAGTAATGAATATAAATGAATATAAAGTTGTAGACAGTGGCCAATTCTGGTGTTTATCCCCAGACTTCGTTTGGTGAGGATGGCACAAATAAATAAAATGGACAATTCTTTGTAGCAGGCTTCTGAAGTAGAGTGAAGTCAAAAATTCTACTCAGTGGAAGTTTCCACCACAAAACCACATGGGAGGTGGGGGGGGACAGCTCAGTATATCAATAAAATCTCACCCATGCTTAGTCATTGTAACCCCTCCTACTTCCCACTGGCAACGACATTTCGAACCATCCATCAATGTCTCTGGGATCCCATGAGCAAAGGCTGCGTGAGTGGCAGGTTGAGGATCAGGTCAGCCACCAGAGAGCAAACCACAGGATGTTGAAAGCCACCCTGAGTGGCCCATGTACAGACCGCTGGCATATCATTCAACCTGAACTTCATTTGAGACAAGTGAAGTTGAGTAGGGCTTTGGCCCCCAAGAACTCCCTAAAGGGGTGGTTCTGAGATTGTTCCTCAGGTCTGCTTCTAGCTGACACATCTGGAAAAGAAGAAAGTTTTCTGACCCGGACCAGCTGACTCAGCTTATCCAAGATCCTTACACCTACCTGCCCTCCACAAGGCTGGAAGGGAGGAGGACTACCAAGGGATGCTCAACACAATCCAGCAAGATTGCTAAGGAAATCCACATTGGCCACTGGTGCTGATTGTTCTAACCCTTCACTCATAAGTGAGTGGACAGCAAAAAATAACTAGATGAAAGAAGAGAATCTGCCACCAGAAGACAGGTTCTCTTCTGAAGAGTCAGAGAAAATGACCTTCATTAACAGTAGTCATGGGGGAAAACTAAATAGAACTTCAAAAGAATTGTAACTGATACTCCCTATGAGATTTAAAGGATAATGCATAGATAAAATTAAAACGGGTTTCCATTAGATGGTATTAGAAAGTAGTCATTGAAAGCAAGAATGAATTCTTATAGATTTAAAAATATGATTGCAAGTAAATAAATAACTAAACAACTAAAAGCAAAACTGACAAGTGGCAGAATGGACATTTATGGAAATCAAATTAATGGGTTAGATCCACCGCTAGACTTCTCCTAGAACAGAGTGTAACCACAATATAGTGTTGTGATGGGATCCTAGACTTTGTAGTTAGATGACCTGTACTCAAATTGTAGCTCCACTCCTTTTCAGGTATTTCATCTTGTGCTACTTTAGTTATCTTTTCTAAGTATTGATTCTAGGCTTCAAGTTCTCATCTATAACATTGAGCTAAATAGTGCCTCCTTCACTGGAGTGCCATAAGGATTAATGATTAATTTATGCAAAATCTAAATGTCTGATACATAAAATACTTAACAAATGTTAGCTATCATTATCAATACCCAGTAAAAATCAAAGAAGTGGAATTTTTAATAGAGAAGATAAAGAATGTAAAAGAGAGATATGGAAAATCAAATGTTATACGTATCCAATAGGGTGTTGAAGAAAACTTTTCCAGTTTTACAAAAGTGGGTTACTAAGGCTGGTAGCTGAAAATAAGGAGATTCCAAGTGTCTGCTTTCTAAAGAGAAACACTAACAAGTAGGAACAGACTTACATGGTGTAATGAGAGATGACACAGCAGTCCCTAGCCACTAATAGCACCGTTTTCCCCAGCCCCAGTCTATACCAGGAGAAAGGAGGAAGGTGAGGATTTTTCAGAGAGTTCACATAAATGACTGTATATGATTCTCACTGATTGTACATATTGTCTAGCGAAACCACCGTGAAGCTATAGACATAGCAGAAGCAGCAGGGAAAGATGACCTGCACCAGACTCGGTCCAGCATATTGATGAATCCTGAGAAATGTAAAATAAGTGGGAGGGTAGCAGTGAAGAATACTGTTCATTGTGAAGTCCAGGGGCTCTCTCTGTCTTTCTTTTTCTTAATTGAAGTATAGTTGAGTTACAATATTATGTTAGTTTTAGGCGCACAGCATAGTGATTCAGTATTTTTGCAGATTATACTCCATTATAGGTTAGTATAAGATAGTAAGTATAATTCCCTGTGTCATACAGTATATCCTTGTTGCTTACCTATTTTATATACAGTAGTCCCATCCAAGGGCTCTCTCCTGACAGCTCAACTTGGGACAGTTTTAGGTGAGAGATTTGACAAAGGGTAGAGGAGTAAGAAGAAATACAGAGGCACAAGTGGAACTTCAGATTAAACAGAGCTTAAGAGACATATTGACCAATAGCAATGTATGGACATTTGTTGGATCCTGATCCAAACAAATACATTTTGTTTTAAAAAAATGAGACAAGTGGGAAATTTGGATTGTGACTGGGTATTTGATGATATTAAGAAACTATTATTAATGTTTAGGTGTGATAATGTATTGTGGTTATGTTTTTAAAGTTATTTTCTTTTTAGAGATATATATTGAAGTGTTAAATATAAAATATGATATCTGAGAATTGTTTCTAAATAACCAAAGAACACATGTGAGTACAGGTATTGATGAAAAAAGTTTTTTTTAAAGGTTCAGTGTTTGAATAAAATAACAATTATCTGTTGTTTAAAAGAAGCAGACCTAGGGCTTCCCTGGTGGCTCAGTGGTTAAGAATCCACCTGCCAATGCAGGGGAGACGGGTTTGAGCCCTGGTCCGGGAAGATCTCACATGCCGTGAAGCAACTAAGCCCGTGCACCACAACTACTGAGCCTGCGCTCTAGAGCCCGCAAGCCACAACTACTGGGCCTGCGTGCCACAACTACTGAAGCCCATGGGCCTAGAGCCCATGCTCTACAACTGCAACAAGAGAAGCCACTGCAATGAGAAACTCACACCACAATGACGAGTAGCCCCCGCTCGCCTCAACTACAGAAAGCCCACGTGAGGCAACAAAGACCCAACGCAGCCAGAAAAAAAAAAAGAATAAATAAGATAAATAAATTTAAAATAAATAAAAGAAGCAGACCTAAAGCAAAAAGAAAATATGTTTGAAAATAAGCAGAATAGGAAAATACTAGGCAAATGCTAGTCTAAAAACTCAAGAATGGCATTATTAAGATCAGAATAAGTAATAGTCAATGAAAAAAATGAAACGAGATAAAAATGGACAGTTCAGATGAACCGATGGTATAATTTTTCAAAAAGTTGTAGTAACGAAACTTGGCATGTCAAACAATATCGCGTCAACTATGTAGAGCAAAAATCATTGGAAGCACAAGAAGATTTTGAGATAGTAAAAGGAAGTACAAATCAATTTGACTAATAACTATAGATAAAAGTATTCCAGAAGCAACATTTTAAAATAGATGGCAGTATTATAAAAGTTCAAAATAACCACATAAAATTATTTCTAGGAATTTAAAAGTGACTTGTAATTTCATTCATAAGTCATCCCAAAATGAGGTCAAAGGAGAAAACAAAATACATCTTAATAAATGCAGAAAAGTCCCATTTTAGACCGTGGAGACACAACAGTGAACAAAATATAGCTATCCCTCAAGGAGCTTACATTCCAATGGGAGGAGACAGAAAATCAACCAAAAGGCAGATAATGTGTTGGCAGCAATAAGTGCTATGAAGAGGATTAGAGAAAAGTAAATACAAAGTAATTAGGGGGCACTTATTTCAGATCCAATGGTCAGGAAAGACCTTTTGTAAAGATGGCACATAAACAGAGACCTGAGGAAAGCAGATAAGCGGGGAAGGAAGGGGTGGAGGTAAGCCTCCCAGGTAAAAGGGAAGGTAAATGCAACAGTCCTGAGAGGGCAGTTCACTCAGTTTACTCAATAAGGGAATTTTATAGCAATTTACAATGCCTCTAAATAAAAACAAACGACACTTTTTAAATGATAAACTGGAGAAATATTTGTGTTAGATGAACAATATTTTTGAAATAATCTAATGTAGTTTGTCCTTTTTGAGTAACCCTGTGACTTGGATGATGGTCAGGGGTAATTAG
>NW_006775143.1:7370150-7434175 GCF_000442215.2 Lipotes vexillifer | reverse complement strand
CAGGAATGCAGGAGATGGAAGGGTCAGTGTTCAGCTTCTGTCAAATGGCTTTGCCCAGAGAGAAAAGGATTTTCTCAATTCTTTGAGATCTCACTTTCATAATCATTAACTTGATGGTAGAGTTCCAATACAAGTATTAAGTTGGGAGAACTCAGAAAACAAAGGCCATGCTTTGGAAGGCCATGCTACAAAGGCCATGCTTCCTGCTTATGCAGGAAGGAATAAAAGTCCATCCTTTCTTTTTCTAGTGGAGTTTGGAGAAAAAGAAGGATGAAGTCAGATCCTGGGGATCTTACTTTCCTCCTCTTAGCATATAGGGGTCAGTAAAAAACATCCAGAAAATGTATCAGGGAAACTGAGGGCCGTGGAGCTAGTGGACGGCTTCCCTGGATCTAGGGAAGCCCTATCTAGTCTTGCTCAATGCGAGGGTCAATGATGTATGATGTGTGAGGGCTATTATGCAGCACCAGCAGAGGAAGGTGTTTGGAGAGATGGCTCCCCACCCCTGTGTGCGCCTTGCAGGGGAGCAAGACATTCCCATGTGCCTTCACGTGGGTGGCCCAAGGGCACCGGGCGGACCGGCAGGCCGCTGAGTGTCGACTGCAGTGGGGGGGAAACGCCCACCTTGCTTCCTCCCAGGTGGTAAGGTGTGCATAGGTTATTTTAAGGTCTTTGTAGTCAGCCAAGTCCCCTCCAGAATGCAGGCAACTGCTTATCAGTCTATTTAAGACCCATGTTTTCATTTTCTCTGTGGTTCCACAGTTATTTTAGTAAGACTTTATGTGAGTCTGCCTCAGGGAGCAGCAGTCTCGTTATCCGTATGCCAAAAAAAGAGACTGGAATGGTTTCAGCCACCCCCCTACCCTACCCCCAATAATCTCCATCACCCCTCATTCTTTGAGGTGAACAGTTGACTTTCTCAAACTTATGTAAAGTGCTATACAAACCCAACTCTGGCTCCCTTCCAAACCTCTTCCTGCCTGCAAGTCCCTCATACAAAGAAATTTTGTAATCATCAGTGGCTAACCAGATACCATTTTTGAACTCTAAACTCTTAAAATGGACACTTGAACTTTGACATTTTGAAGTTTTCTTTTCTGAGGTGGGGAATAACAGCCTTCCATCTTTCCATTGGCAACTTTCGATCCTATCTCTTCTGGATCCGATTTTTTCAGCTATTTTGAAATTCCGTCTTCCTCTCTAATAAAAGGCAGGAACCTCAGTAGAACTTCTGGGAATAAGGGAAATGAATTCAATCAGTCATTTATTTCTGATAATACTTTCTTATGATTTCCCTATTGTGTAATAAATATCTCAAAGAGAAGTATTGGGACAGAGGACTTATCAAGTGATCAAGGAATTCAGCCCTAAGTTTTGGCTAATTTAATTAATGCCTTCACAGCAACTTGGCCATCTTCTATGTCTTCTCCTTTTCCTGTCTTCTATTTCATCTCATCAGGCAAATCTGGACGTTAGAAGGTAAAAAAGAATCTCTACAGGTACTCACTTCCTCTTTTAACCCTCTTTCTCCCACATCTCATGAGGTCACTTTTGTTTTGCTCCTAACACACTCCTCTGACCGTGTTTCCCTAGTTCCCTCCCAAATGTTCATTCTTCTTTCTGCTTTTGTGACTTCATTACGTGCCTACAGAGCCGCTTCAGGCAACTTCTGCAGGTTCCAATACCTGGGAGCTACTGCCCTTCAACATTATTAAGACTATTAAGTTGTTTCTTGTTAAAATGCAGATTCCTGAGCCCCAGATAAATCAGAAACTGTCAGCGAGTCTTGGGATTCTTCATTTTACGAGCTTCCCAGATGATTATGATATGCACTAAAACTTAAGAAGTAAAAAATAGATAAGGCCTTCAGTCCTCTGAATTCCTGATTCTTTGGTTCCTTTCTCTCTTCCTTCTTGGGAAATTAATGGAACACCCTGGCCTCACTTTATGGTCTCTAGTCTTTCTTCCTCCCTTTTTTCTCATTCATTCATTCATTCTCTCTCTCTCTCTCTCTCTCTCTCTGTCTTCCTATGACTCTCCTGCCCGGTCCCGACTTGACCTGGCATTTAAGGACATCATGGCAGTATCTGGAACATTACAAGTATCTGATACTCTTTATAAAATTTTAAAAAAGAAAAGAAGGAAAGGAAAGGAAAAAGAGAAGAAAAGAAAAAAGAAAAGAAAGGAAGAGAAAAGAAAACTAACTTTGGCAAGAGCTGCTGGACCAAAATCTCCCTTGAGCTTTGGACACGTAGACTACAACCTAGAAAACGGTAAAGAGCCAGGAAACCCCAAAATAAGCACAGCTGGGATCCATAAAGTACCCTCTCTCTGATTCAGGGAGAAGCATGAAAACAGCTGACCTGTTGCTCCAGCATTTCTGCTCCATCATCTGGAATGTGTGATAAATGGCTACTTAAAGCTGACATTGTCCTGTCTCCTTTATCCTTCACCACAATTTCACTGCTTATTTTTGAGAAAGTTTCCATCCTATAGCCCTTGTGTAAAAAGGCTTAATTCTTCCACGTGGTTTTAGAGGTCTCTGTGAGCAGAAAATGAAGCAATCTCTTCAAAGCCTGTTGGCTGCAGAAGTGGGTAATACAGGCAAAGTCTGTGGTGGTTGTTTTATTAAAAACAAAAAGCTAAAAGAAAACTGTTTAGAAATTTGCTGTTCTTTATTACAATCAATGTTATTGAAAAGGTGCATTTAATTAAATTATGGTTAATAAAAATATATTTAAACTATATTTAAAGGAATTTTGTAGTAATCTGGGGTTCAAATAATTAATTTTTTCATTGTGCAAATAATTATTCTGCTCCGACTTATTTTGCAAACCCCCGTTTTCCTTAAAGTGGAGACATTTCTGTCTCATGGAGTGTTTTGCTTTAAATGTTAGGAGAAACACAAATGCTATAACCATGTTTACTTTGCATAAGAAACAAGGGTAATTATATGTAAGTTAACTGGTGAGTATCACCGTTTATAGAAAACATTATGTGGAAAGTGGACTGAAAAATGTTAGTTGGCTCTAGAATCGTCTCAGATGACCAGGCTTTATGTCCAAGAACTATATAACTTCTTTCACCTGAAAAAAGATCTATTTTATCATCATCAGTTGGTTTTTAAAATAACACATTCTGTTTTATTTGCAAAAGTTCACAAAGAGACCTATTTGATTTGCCGAATTTAAATAATTTATAGACAGATAGCTTTCCTAGAGATAGGAAGGGGGAAAAAGTAACAGCGGCACCCACGGAGAATTATCTTCCAAATACCGCCTCTAAGTCTGGACTTCACATCAAGATCTGGCGAACAGACAGTACTGAAATTGTCAGCTCTCTGAAATAATCACACCCACTGTCAGTCAGAGGTTTTGCAATTGAATTAATGCACATTTCTCCCTTACACAGTGACACCCCTGCCTTGAATTCCCATTCTTCTCACTTACTTTTATAACAACTTTATTAATTGCCACCTCCCTCTGCTGTGCAAACTCACAAGAGGAAGTATAGGCCAGGGACCTAGACTGATAGATAAAAATAAAACCTGTGCATATGGGAAAAAGACGAAACAGGCAAAGAAAGCCCCAACCCCTGAATAGCTTCAATATGCCTGTCCCAAGTCTGATAAACATCTCTTTCATACTTTCGTATTAAATATTGGCTGGAAGTACTTTTACATAAAGGAAAAAGAAGACCTTTTTATGTCTTTCAAAGGTGAGCACAAGATCAAAGCAGCCAGGATGGAAGTTTCTTGACTGGAATTCCACCAACACAGATGGAAAACCCATTAAAAAAAAAAAAATCTATTCACAAATAAAAATAAGCCACTAGGTTTTAAGAGCTCTGGCCTGTGTTATGTGGGACATCAGGAACCAATTAAATTGCTCTCCCCTTCTTGTTTATCCTAAATAATATGGTCTTTTCCCTCCTCTGATTATACCAGCTCATGCCCCTGTGGCGGGGGTCTGTTCTTTCACTCTTTATTAAGGCTCTTTCCCCATAGCACACAGGAGCTGGTAGAAGGTCGAAAGCCTGCATTTTATCACGCTAAGGAAAAATAACTAAACATCTACCTTCTAACATGTAGTATATTCTTCTGCCCCCAAAAGACAGTTGGCAGTTGGTTCATGGCTGAGCGCATCAATATGTTGACTCACGATAGCCAACCATTGACAATTATTCTGTTTTTCATTTGTTTAAACTTTTCACCTCCCTCCTGAGCTTATAATGGAACATATTCTTCATGTTCTGCTTTTAGTTTTCCTTTTTAAGGCTTAGGCACATGGTTCAGTTCTGAGAGGATAGAAAGCCAGGCTTAGTGCCTTATTGTGAAATATGGACTATAAAATGACATCAATCTTTCCAGTTACTGTCTGAGAACAAACCACTCAGCGTGTCTGTTTCCCGTCTGTCCACCAGGACCACAGGCCCGGTAGAGGGTACTATGTCTCATGTCTACACATCAACACATCTGCATATCTGCTCCAAGGGTTTACTCCGAGGAGCAGGGTGGATATTACACATTGGAAAGAGCTACCGGTGAAGCTCAGAAAACCACAAGTCACATGGCTCTTGAACTTGTACAATATACAGACATGATCATCCTTGTACATTCTGCCATAAAAAACAAATGGGGAAAGAGAAGGAGCTTGGGCCAATGCCCTTTTATATCTATCCAGAGTGACTAAGAGAACACTGGAGCCTCAGTGTGCTTAGGTAAGAGCGGACAATGACCTCACAGACTTTTTGGAGCTTCTGCTCCCTATGAATTCCAATCGGTGAGTTCAAAGTTCAATCAAGTGTCTTGTTAATGTCCAGATAATTATGCCAGGAAATGATGGAGGAAATATTATCTCTAAGTTGAAACATAGCTTTCATCTCATATCCATAATAACCCAAAGGCTTAGCCTCCCCATCCCAGGGGCTCACCAAGAAATACTTTTTCCTCAATAAATGCCTTCACTGTTCCACTCAGATCTGCTCAGTGCCTGCCATTTACAACTGTACAGTATCTCACACTTCTCCCTTTAACTCAACCACTGAACTAAACTCTGTACCTTTGGGGACAGTTTATTGTCTTTTTGCCTTGCTGTCTCTACAATAGTGCTACTTTGAGGGCTTTTCCAGGAAACAGAAAGGAAGAGTTGCCTTCCTAGAAACTGCCTAGTGGCCTGGCATAACCAGATATGTCCAGGTTGCCTAGTAGAGGTCATTCAAACTCGAGTGGTGACAAAGTGTAATGGGGGTCGGGGGGAATCAGACTAGGAGAAAGGAAACCGAAATTTGGCCAAATCTCATTTTCAAAGACAGCACCTAATCTTTAGACTCAGTGTTCTAAATTATTGAAGGGATACAAAAATTAACATTCACAGAGTAGATACAATATTCCATGCACTTTAAAAAAGTTTTATATTTCACACAAAACCCTTGCAAAGAAAGGTTTTCTCTCCCCATGTTATACATGAAGAAACTGGAGCTCAGACAGGTTAATTTGCCCAGGGTCACAAAGCAAAAAAGTAGCAGAGCAGAGATTTGAATCTTTGTCTAGTTTCAAAGCTATTGCCTCCCCTAAGAATACATGCACAAAAGCATTATGCTCAGTGCATAGATACTGCTTGAGAACGGTTCTTTTTCCTTCCAAATTTCCTTCTAGCTTTAAAATACAAATTCTATTGTAAATTCCAAGCTTCAGACCTATTCATTTATGCAAATCACATAGCTCACTGCACACATATCAAGGCACTATCTGCTGAATTTCCCACTTTTGGTTCTCACCAGACAACTCTCCCTTTTTTTTTTTTTTTTTTTTTTTTTGCAGTACGCGGGCCTCTCACCGTTGTGGCCTCTCCCGTTGCGGAGCACAGGCTCCGGACACGCAAGCCCAGCGGCCACGGCTCACGGGCCCAGCCGCCCCGCGGCATGTGGGATCCTCCCGAACCGGGGCACGAACCCGCGTCCCCTGCATCGGCAGGCGGACTCCCAACCACTGCGCCACCAGGGAAGCCCGACTCTCCCTTTTAACATCTTCAGTTCTTTCAAGCAAAATTTCTTGCTACCCTCTTATTCCAGTGTTCCCACATTCCCATCTTTGATGCCTATCTGGTTATGCCCTGACCTCCAATACCATTTGCCAAGTTCTGACGCTTTTTTGTATGCTAAGAGCTCTTGAAATTTCAACCTTCATTAAAGGTCTTTTCAGAATAAGTTAAAATAAGTGTAGTAATTTCCTGACCCCTCAATGACATAATTGACAATTGATTTTCATTAGCAACTTGTATTCAAGTGAAAATATACAATATACTATATGTTATATATATCATAATGTCACAGATAATTATATTATATTATATATAATTATAATGTTATATATATGTTATATATGTTATATATATTTATATTATGTTATATGTAATACATTGTATATTATAATGTATATATTTATAATGTCATATATAACATGTTATATATTAAAATGTTCTATAACATATAGTGTGTTGTATATTTTATATATATAGCATATAATTACCATATATATAGTGATGTATAACATATACTATATACAAATCAATGTATAAAATATCTAATATATATTATATTATACTATGTATATATTGCCTGTGGATAACTGTGAAAACATACACATACACACACACACACACACTTCATAAGAAGAACTAATAATTTTTAATATCAGTGCAGTCTAAGTCATACTCAGAAAAGCAGCACTTTCCAAAAGGAAATAAAATCTGCAAAGATCCAACTCTGCCCACAATGAAGTCAACCTTTTATAGGAATAGCAGAGGATTTTTGTTCCTGGAAACCACATGGTCTCCCAGCTCTCCAATCCCAAATGAGGTATTGGGTTGGCTTTCCCTAACAAAGGAATGTCCCCCACATGCACACACAAAGCAAAGAACTGCTGGGAGCTTTGAACTGACATTTGAGCTAGGAATCAAGCTCCCCAGCTGTGGGATCCCCTTCCCTCAGCAGCCTTTCAGAGGGAAATAACTTTAGCCAAGCCTGGCCTGGAAAGGGGAGCCAGACCCTGAGATGAAGACAGCGGAAGACTTCCTTCTCCTCGGGTAGCAAATCCCGGAGGTTGTGACCTTTTTTCCCCTGTTTAAAGTTATTCTCATACTGAGACATCTATTTCTCCACAATTTTATATTCCTCTTTTTTCCCCAAACTCAGAGAATGTGTGAAAACAGGCATCTTTCTCAAATGTGACGTTAGTGATGCTGCTGCTGTTGGTCCTATTTTTGGTTTTGTATTTGAACAATTTTACTTTGAAGTCAAATTGTTCAAATACAAAACCCACCTTCTAATAAGCGGTTATTAGAAGGTGGGTTAAAAGAATTGGCAGGTGGGGGAGAAGGCAGGAAAGGAATACTCCAGGTAGGATAGAAAAGAAGTCCTGCAACTATCTCTGTACTTTCGACAAATGAAATTCCCCCAAAGATGTCTATTTTAGGTTATTTTTACTTACTTTTAAAGATTCCATCTCTATTACCCTAAGGGAATAACATTTGTAGACTTTTAAAATTATTATTTCCCTTGGGCTTCCCTGGTGGTGCAGTGGTTGAGAATCTGCCTACCAGTGCAGGGGACACGGGTTCGAGCCCTGGTCTGGGAAGATCCTACATGCCACGGAGCAACTAGGCCCGTGAGCCACAACTACTGAGCCTGCGCATCTGGAGCCTGTGCTCTGCAACAAGAGAGGCCGCGACAGTGAGAGGCCCGTGCACCGTGATGAAGAGTGGCCCCCGCTCGCCGCATCTAGAGAAAGCCCTTGCACAGAAACGAAGACCCAACACAGCCAAAAATAAATTAATTAATTTAAAAAAAATTATTATTTCCCTCCCACCCTGAGCTGAAGAAAGGAAAGAAAAACAAAGGAAACCTGGAACCTGGCACTATTTCTCTCTCCTCATCAGCTTTTTCTCTTACTCACTACCAGGGATCGCAGTCCAAACCCTGCCCACAGAGACTGGTCAGTGAGCAAAAGAAACCACCTCAGCACTCTGCACACTCATAATCTCAATACTAGAGTCTCAAATTTTTAGAGTGTGTTATACAAGCCACTCTTCTTAGTATAAGGGCATCCTATTTCCTGGAAAAAAGAAATGCTAAATCACACATGAGAATGAACCCAGACCTAAATATATCTTCAACATGTTTCCACAAAACTCTTTTGCTGCAGGGAATAAGGTCCCAACTTTCTCATTCCCAATTCTCTCAGAATAGAAAAACTGGTGATATACTGCTCCACAAAGGTAAATCAGGACGATCAAAATCCTACTGGTAGGAGACTTGGGGGGTAGCTAGCTGTCTGGATATTTTCCAGCTTCAGGTAAGTTAGATATCAGGGAAAAAGTTATTCAAGAATGTGACCAATAATATCCCACTACTCAGGAACTACAGCACTCTTTCTACCCCATTCTTCCCCTTGCACTAACACCCTGGCAGAGGGTGAAATATTATGATAATTAACATACTTGTCCAAGGAAGAAGTGAGAAGAACTCCAGAGAATGCCCAGAGCTATCAATAACAGGAAAACCGTATTTGGGAATGCCTGGTAGAAAGGGGTGACTGAAAAAGGAGTATTGCGCATCCTGAAATGAATGGTGTGGCTCTGGAACCCAACTCGGTGGGAACTTTCTACTCTAAGAGAGCAGGTAAGTTACCTGTTGGTTTAAACATTTATGCAGAGACATGGAAAAGCTAAAGAAACATATAATTTCATTAGAGGATGTTTCTAGGAACTGATCCAGGCAAAGGGCAGATGCTATAGAAATGGAAAATACGAACTTAGTTGAGTGGTACGCAATATGGTAACTTTTTTTTTTTTTCCCCCCACACCACACAGTTTGCGGGATCTTAGTTCCCTGACCAGGGATTGAACCCACACCCTCAGCAGTGAAAGTGCAGAGTCCTAACCACTGGACTGCCGGGGAATTCCCAAGGGGTAGGGTAACTTTCAAAAGAGAGCTGATAGTACATGGCCCATGGCTTCTAGGAAAGTAAAGAGGCAAAATTGACCTCACTGATAAGAATTTTGTGAGATCAGATGAAAAATGCCCATCCCAGTGGTCTCCAGAAATCCTCAGAAAGACCTATGCAGCCTCTTGTTTAGAGAGTGATGACAGAGGGTGATGACTTTGAGGACTGAATCCTGCTCTTGGGAAGACATTCTGCTGCCCTCAAGCCAATTCTGAGGTCACTTTGTCAGGCCAGCAGTCATTTAGAGAAGGAGTTAATTAAAAGGAAAGTCTTAGAGGTAGGGGATTGCCCCCCAACTTCCTAGAGCACATGGAGGCAGGGGATCCGAAGGCCTTGGCCCAGATCTCTCTCGTTGGGCTGGATTTGTTGAGGTAGGAGTTGATTCCTAGGCAATCCAGATATCTGGATGGATTTTAAAATAGCATTGGTGTGCTCTTGACTAAAATGGAGGGAAGAGATTGAGCTCACAGAAGCCACCGTATGTGATCAGCAGGAGCTTCTTGGGGTTTGGTGGAAAATTCCAAGAAGTGCTCCTCGAACCATACGGTTTCCCTAAGAGTTCTAGGAAAACTCCTTAAGCCTAGATTCCTAAGGATCCAGATATAGTAGGAAGTACTCTCTTATTGTGGGGAGAGGAGGGTGGAGGGAAGGGTAAGTTTTATATTCAAAAGTATTTTAATGCATGTAATTCTCATTTGAACAATCAAATAATTTTACATTGTTTCCAAGTTGGCATTTACAGTGCATATAATTCCTAGTTTACCAATAGCTGTTCTCATTGTACCAGATTTACTTTCTCCATTTCTCTTTGTCAGCTGCATTTAGTCTCTTAGTGAACTGGTGTTTAGCACCTAATCTACCTAACTTTTGCTTACATAAATTTGTTGCCATCTCCAGTGGATTTATTCCCCAGGTTTTTCAGAAGGCAAAGTAACTATGTTAAACTGAATGACAGAAGATGAGTAGTTCTAACATTGACTAGTCACATGACCTTGGGAAAGCTACTGATATCTAATTCAAAATGGATTCGATAATAGTGTCTGCCCCACAGAGTTCCTTTGAGGATTAACTGAGGTGACATATGTGTGACACTAACTGGCCTATAAGAACTGCCTAATGAGTGGAGTTCCCCTCTGAGATGTCTGGGTGGTGGACCCTTCTGGGACACTTCTGTTTCCTACTTGGCATCACGTTGGGCAGCCACTACCTGAATATATTATCTGACCTCCTCAAGTCTCTTTATGTACTTCTCTATTCTCAGACCTAGAAATATGGTGTAATTCCTCCCCTAAAACCCAGAGCTACCTTCTCAGCTTCTTCAAACCATTGCACTGAATACTATTTCCCCCAAGTTCCTTCTGGCCCCCATTCCATGCCCTTCACCCTCCTGTGCTGGCAGCATTTTCTAACTCCATAACTTTTCTCATCCTCTTTTTGGGGGTCCACAGCCCCATCCACAATCAGTCCGCCTGCTATGATGACTCCAGAGGCCTTCTCTGTAGTTCAGCCTCCAGAGAGAGATAGTCCAGCTCTCGAGAGATTTTAAAAATAACAGGAAAAAACGATGATCTAGGCATTCAGGGGAAGCTAATAAACAGTTCCGTGTGGTTGGGAAACCTACATTCTGTGAGTTAAATGCAGAGTTCATGGAGAACCAGGAAATGTCTTCACTCCCCACTTCATTCCAGGTCCTTCTCCAATTTGAGCAGCACTGTTTGAGTTCTTAGTATTTTAGAGAGATGGTCTCATTTCATTTTAAACTAAGCCTGCAAGTAGACACATTTATTATCATCATCCTCATTTTATAGATGTTGAAATTGAACCTTACACTGATATTCAGGGTCCCACGGGCAGGGAGTAACTCAGACATTCTGGCTCCAGGGCCTGTCCCCTTAACCACTGCTCTAAACTCAAGGATTCAAGGCTACTATGGTTTTCAGGCTAAGAGAAAGTAACTATCTTAGCCTAACCAGTTTTTCTAAGACTTTGGACCCTAATTATCCGACTGACACATTTTAATGAGCCTAGGAGAAAGGATCTGACAAAGATAAAAATGTTAGTACACTGCTCTCAGAGCTCCAGAATTTTCCATAGCATTAAGGTAATAAAAATAATAGCTGCCATTGAGTATTAACTATGTGATGGTGCTACAGTAGGAACCTTCCATATTTCATTTAGTTCTTAAAATGACCCTTCCAAGTACTTATTATTATCCTCACTTTATAAGAGAAAACTGAGGCTTAAAAATCCTTAAGTAACTAAGTAGCTGAGATGGGATTTAATTCAGGTCTCCCAGTCTCCAAAGCCCTTGTTCTTTCCAAGATACTCTCTTCTAATTATTTTCTTTACTTTTCAAAAAAGCATGCATTGCAATCTTGTCCTATAGTCTCTGACCTATGACCATCTTTAATTCTGTATGAAAAGATTTAAATGTAAAAGAGATTTAAATAATTCAAGTAATCAATTTCTGATTATCTCAAGTTGCCAAACAAAGTGAATTTATCCCATGAGCCAAGACCTTTCACCAAGAAAAGGAATAAAGCAAACACATTATTTTATCTTTCATTGTGTGGTTTTCGACTCCCAGTGAAAGGAACTCAGCTGTAAAATTAAGAAACAAAAACCAAATGGTTCACAATGAAGTTCTGGAATCTATTCTCTTTAACAGGTAAGAGAAGGGGGAGAAGGGAGGAACTGGGCTAAATAACTAAAGGAATTTTGGAAAGATCATATTCCATGGAAAGAACGTGAGGGTTTGGGTTCTAATCCCAGTTCTGCACAAATCATATATTCTTGAATCAGTCACTTTTTTATCTCTGAGATACAGTTTCCTAATCTGTAAAATGGGGCCAATATCTACCTTGCTTAACCCATTAAATTGATGGAAGAATTAAAACGAATGAAGATGTATGAAAGTATTTTATAATTTTAAAAGTCTATATGAATACATTGCTCTGCCATCACCATTGCCTTTGGAGTTAGATGGATCAGTCCTAATTCAGTCACTCACCGTATCTGGGATGTTGCTCAGGTCGCCTAACCTCTCTGTCCTTCCACTTCTCATTTATAAAATGGATGTAGTGAACGTATGTTACCTAATTCTGGTTAGTTACCAGAATTTAATCCCCCCTTCTGTCATCCTAGCATTATCCATACTTTTCATTCAGGAAGCCACCTCTCCCCCATGGAGTTCAGAAATTTAGGTCACCTGACTGCACCTTCAGTTTGAAAGATTAGTCTTGATTGAACTAAGCAAATCAGGGACTACAATCCACCTTGTCATAGGGATTGATTTATAAGTAGCATAATCTGATAACCAAAGAGATTGGTTCAGAAATAAGCAAATTTAATACCCCCCTCTGACCAATGAAAGGCACTGGAGGTTTGCAGATGAATTGGAGCATTGGGTAAGAAGTTTTCTAGTTCTTAAGAGATAGTACCTTAGGCGTGGAGTCAAGATGGCGGCATGGGAAGACGTGGAGTTCGTGTCTCCCCGTAACTAGGACACCTGCTGGACGCTGGTGGGGGACCCTCAATGCCCAAGGAGACAGGAGGAAGCCCCAAGTGAACTGGTAGGACGTGGGGGGAGAAGTGGAGGACGGACAGGACCAGTGCCCCTGAGGGGTGGCTGAGAGGGGAGAGGGGTTCCCACGCCTGGAAGGACCCTCGGGGGTTCAAACTGGGGGGAATGCACTGAGCATTTCACCTGCCAAATCGGCAGGGGAAGTCTGTCGGGTCCTACACCCTCAGAGGCCCCGTCTGGGCCACAGTGGTCCTGGGGGCGGAGGAGGGAGGGTCGGGGGAGAACAAGAGAGCCAGGCAGGAGGGGCCCTCCAGCATGCAGGAGCAGGAGAAAAGTGGAGGGCGTCTTCCCCGCCCACTTGGGCAAGGAAACCTGCTGGGCTCCCAAGCGGGGTCCCCCACCCTCTGAGACCAGAGGCATGGACATCTTCTGTTCTGTTGAGCCTAAGCCCCACACCCCACACTCACCAGGGTCTTTTCCAGCCCTGTGGGTCCTAAGCATAGGCCCCACCCACCACCCAGACCCCACCCCTGCCTAGGCCCCACCCTCCACAGCCAAGGCCTTTTCCTCCTTTATTTTGGTTTTTTTCCCTTTTCTTTTTTTTTTTTTTTGCAGTACGTGGGCCTCTCACTGTTGTGGCCTCTCCCGTTACAGAGCACAGGCTCTGGAGGCACAGGCTCAGCGGCCATGGCTCACGGGCCTAGCCGCTCCACAGCATGTGGGATCTACCCGGACCGGGGCACAAACCCGTGTTCCCTGCATCGGCAGGCGGACTCTCGACCACTGAGCCACCAGGGAAGCCCTTTCCTTCTCTTTTTTACTACTGTGGTTCTTTTTTACCTTCCATTTGTTGTTTCAGCTCTACTTTTATTTTTATATTCTTTCTAATATATCTGTTACTTTCCTAGTCTAATTTTATATTTTACTCTTTGTTATTGTTCTCCCTTTTTTTTTTTTTTTTTTTTTTGCTACCCTGTGCAGCTTGTGGGATCTTGGTTCATGAGCCAGGGGTCGGGCCAAAACTCCTGCAGTGGGAGCTCCGAGTCCGAACCACTGGACTAATAGAGAACCTCAGACCCCGGGGAATATTCATCGGAGTGAGGTCTCACGGAGGTCCTCATCTCAGCACCAAGACACAGCTCTACCCGACAGCTTACAAACTCCAGTGTTGGACTCCTCAGGCCAAACAACCAGTAAAACAGGAACACAATCCCACCCATAAAAAAAGAAAAAAGAGAGAGACAGTAAAAAATTATGTCACAGATGAAGGAGCAAGGTAAAAACCTACAAGACCAAATAAATGAAGAGGAAATAGGCAATCTACCTGAAAAAGAATTCAGAGTAATGATAGTAAAGATGATCCAGAATCATGGAAATAGAATGGAGACATGGATTGAGAAAATACAAGAAATATTTAACAAAGATCTAGAAGAACTAAAGAACACACAAACAGAGATGAAAAACACAATAACTGATATGAAAAATACACTAGAAGGAATCAATAACAGAGTAACTGAGGCAGAAGAACGAATAAGTGAGCTAGAAAACAAAATGGTAGAGATAACTGCCAAGGAGCAGAATAAAGAAAAAGGAATGAAAAGAATTGAAGACAATCTCAGAGACCTCTGGGACAACACTAAATGCACCAACATTTGAATTATAGCGGTCCCAGAAGAAGAGAAAAAGAAAGGATCTGAAAAAATATTTGAAGAGATTATAGTGGAAAACTTCCCTAACATGGGAAAGGAAATAGTCACCCAAGTCCAGGAAGTGCAGAGAGTCCCATACTGGATAAACCCTAGGGGAAACACACCAAGACACATATTAATCAAACTAACAAAAATTAAATTCAAAGAAAAATTATTAAAAGCAGAAATGGAAAAAAAAAACCATACAAAGGAATCCCCATAAGGTTATCAGCTGATTTTTCATCAGAAATTCTGCAGCCAGAAGCCAGTGGCAGGATATACTTAAAGTGATGAAAGAGAAAAACCTACAACCAAGATTACTTTACCCAGCAAGGATCTCATTCAGATTTGATGGAGAAATCAAAAGATTTTCAGACAAGCAAAAGCTAAGAGAACTCAGCACCACCAAACCAGCTTTACAACAAATGCTAAAGAAACTTCTCTAGGCGGGAAACACAAGAGAAGAAAAAGACCCACAAAAACAAACCCAAAACAATTAAGAAAATGGTAATAGGAACATACATATCAATAATAACCTTGAATGTAAATGGATTAAATGCCCCAACCAAAAGACACAGACTGGCTAAATGGATACAAAAACAAGACCCATATATATGCAGTGTACAAGAGACCTACTTCAGACCTAGGAACACATATAGACTGAAAGTGAAGGGATGGAAAAAGATATTCCATGCAAATGGAAGTCAAAAGAAAGCTGGAATAGCAATTCTCATATCAGACAAAATAGACTTTAAAATAAAGACTGTTACAAGAAATAAGGAAGAACACTACACAATGATCAATGGATGAATCCAAGAGGAAGATATAACAATTATAAATTTGTATGCATGCAACAGAGGAGCACCTCAATACATAAGGCAAATGCTAACAACCATGAAAGGGGAAATCGCCAGTAACACAATAATAGTAGGGGACTTTAACACCCTACTTACACCAATGGACAGATCATCTAAACAGAAAATAAATAAGGAAACAGAAGCTTTAAATGACACAATAGACCGGATAGATTTAACTGATATTTATAGAATGTTCTACCTGAAAGTGGCAGAATACACTTTCTTCTAAGGTACACATGGAACATTCTCCAGGACAGATCACATCTTTGGTCACAAATCAAGTCTCAGAAAATTTAAGAAAATTGAAATCATATCAAGCATCTTTTCTGACCACAACACTATGAGACTGGAAATCAGTTACAGGAAAAAAACTGTAAAAAACACAAATACATGGAGGCTAAACAGTACGCTACTAAATAACCAAGAGATCACTGAAGAAATCAAAGAAGAAATTAAAAAATACATAGAAACAAATGACAATGAAAACACGACGACCCCAAACCTATACAACACAGCAAAAGCAGTTCTAAGAGGAAAGTTTATAGCAATTCAATCTCACTTCAAGAAACAAGAAAAATTTCAAATAAACAATCTAACCCTACACCTAAAGCAACTAGTGAAAGAAGAACAAAGAAAACCCAAAGTCAGTAGAAGGAAAGAAATCATAAACATCAGAGCAGAAATAAATGAAATAGAAACGAAGAAAACAATAGCAAAGATCAATAAAACTAAAAGCTGGTTCTTTGAGAAGATAAACAAAACTGATAAACCCTTAGCCAGACTCATCAAGAAAAAAAGGGAGAGGATGCAAATCGATTAAATTAGAAATGAAAAAGGAGAAATCACAACTGACACCACAGAAATACAAAGGATTATAAGAGACTACTACAAACAACTATATGCCAATAAAATGGATAACCACGAAGAAATGGACAAATTCTTGGAAAGGTACAATTTTCCAAGACTAAACCAGGAAGAATTAGAAAATTTAAACAGACCTATCACAAGTAATGAAACTGAAACTGTAATTTAAAATCTTCCAGCAAACAAAAGTCCAGGATCAGATGGCTTCAAAGGCAAATTCTATCAAACATTTAAAGAAGAGCTAACACCGATCCTTCTCAAACTCTTCCCAAAAATTGCAGAGGGAGGAAGACTCCCAAATTCATTCTACAAAGCCACCATCACCCTGATACCAAAACCAGACAAAGATATCACAAAAAAAGAAAATTATAGACCAATATCACTGATGAACATAGATGAAAAAATCCTGAACAAAATACTAACAAACAGAATCCAACAAGATAGTAAAAGGATCATACACCATGATCAAGTGGGATTTATCCCAGGGATGCAAGGATTCTTCAATATACGCAAATCAATCAATGTGATACACCATATTAACAAATTAAGGAATAAAAACCATATGATAATTTCAACAGATGCAGAAAAAGCTGTTGACAAAATTCAACACCCATTTATGATAAAAGCTCTCCAGAAAATGGGCATAGAAGGAACCTACCTCAACATAATAAAGGCCATACGTGACAAACCCACAGCAAACATCATACTCAATGGTGAAAAACTGAAAGCATTTCCACTAAGATCAGGAACAAGACAAGGATGTCCACTCTGGCCACTCTTATTCAACATAGTTTTGGAATTTCTAGCCATGGCAATCAGAGAAGAAAAAGGAATACAGATTGGAAAAGAAGAAGTAAAACTGTCATTGTTTGCAGATGACATGATACTAGATACACCCTAAAGATGCCACCAGAAAACTACTAGAACTAATCAATGAATTTGGATACAAAATTAATGCACAGAAATCTCTGGCATTCCTATACACTAACAACGAAAAATCAGAAAGAGAAATTAAGGAAACAATCCTATTTACCATCACAACACAAAGAATGAAATACCTAGGAATAAACCTACCTAAGGAGGAGAAAGACTTGTACTCAGAAAACTGTAAAACACTGATAAAAGAAACTGTTTATGTCAAAGATGACATAAATAGATGGAGAAATATACCCATGTTCTTGGATTGGAAGAATCAATATTGTGAAAATGACTATACTACCCAAAGCAATCTACAGATTCAGTGCAATCCCTGACAATCTACCAATGGCATCCTTCACAGAATTAGAACAAAATATTTTACAATTCGTATGGAAACACAAAAGACCCCGAATAGCCAAAGCAATCTTGAGAAAGGAAAACATAACTGGAGGAATCAGGCTCCCCAGCTTCAAACTATACTACAAAGCTACAGTAATCAAGACAGTATGGTTCTGGCACAAACACAGAAATATAGATCAATGGTACAGGATAGAAAGCCCAGAGATAAACCCATGCACATGTAGTCACCTACTTTACGACAAAGGAGGCAAGAACATACAATGGAGAAAAGACTGCCTCTTCAATAAGTGGTGCTGGGAAAACTGGATAGCTACATGTAAAAGAATGAAATTAGAACACTATCTAACACCATACATAAAAATAAACTCCAACGGATTAAAGACCTAAATGTAAGACCAGACACTATAAAACTCTTAGAGGAAAACATAGGAAAAACACTCTTTGACATAAGCCACAGCAAGATCTTTTTTACCCACCTCCTAGAGTAATGAAAATAAAAACAAAAATAAACAAATGGGACCTAATGAAACTTAAAAGCTTTTGCACAGCAAAGGAAACAATAAACAAGATGAAAAGACAAGCCTCAGAATGGGAGAAAATATTTGCAAATGAAACAACTGACAAAGGATTTATCTCCATAATATACAAACAGCTCATGGAGCTCAATAAACAACCCAATTGAAAAATGGGTAGAAGACCTAAATAGACATTTCACCAAAGAAGACATATAGATGGCCAAGAGGCACATGAAAAGATGCTCAACATCACTAATCATTAGAGAAATGCAAATCAAAACTACAATGAGGTATCACCTCACAGCAGTCAGAATGACCATTATCAAAAAATCTAGGGCTTCCCTGGTGGCGCAGTGGTTGAGAGTCCGCCTGCCGATGCAGGGGACGCGGGTTCGTGTCCCGGTCTGGGAGGATCCCGCGTGCCGCGGGGTGGCTGGGCCCGTGAGCCATGGCCGCTGGGCCCACGCGTCTGGAGCCTGTGCTCCGCAACAGGAGAGGCCACAACAGGGAGAGGCCCGCATACCGCAAAAAAAAAAAAAAAAAAAAAAAAAAAAAAAAAAAAAATCTAGAAACAATAAATGCTGAGAGGGTGTGGTGAACCCTCCTGCACTGTTGGTGGGAATGTAAACTAATACGACCACAATGGAGAACAGTATGGAGGTTCCTTAAAAAACTAAAAATAGAACTGCCATATGACCCAGCAATCCCACTACTGGGCATATACCCTAAGAAAACCATAATTAAAAAAGACACACGTACCACAATATTCATTGCAGCACTATTTACAATAGCCAGAACATGGAAGCAACCTAAATGTCCATTGACAGATGAATGTATAAAGAGAATGTGGCACACATATACAATGGAATATCACTCAGACATAAAAAGAAACGAAATTGAGTTATTTGCAGTGAGGTGGATGGATCTAGAGTCTGTCATACAGAGTGAAGTAAGTCAGAAAGAGTAAAACAAATACTGTATGCTAACGCATATGTATGTAATCTAAAAAAAAACAAATGGTACTGATGAACCTGGTGGCAGGGCAGGAATAAAGACGTAGACATAGAAAATGGACTTGAGGACATGGCGGGGGAGGGGGAAGCTGGGGCGATGTGAGAGAGTAGCATGGACATATATACACTACCAAATGTAAAACTGATAGCTAGTGGGAAGCAGCTGCATAGCACAGGGAGATCGGCTCAGTGCTTTCGACCACCTAGAGGGGTGGGATAGGGAGGGTGGGAGGGAGGCTCAAGAGGGAGGGGATATGGGGATATATGTATGCATATGGCTGATTTGCTTTGTTGTGCAACAGAAACTAACACAGCATTGTGAAGCAATTATACTCCAATAAAGATGTATTTAAAAAAATATAAGAACTAAAGTTAACTTAAAGAATAAGTTGAAGATAAGAAATGGAAATTAAAACAACTAATTATACAGTAAAAAAAAAAAAAGAAAGAGAGATAGTGCCTTAAAAAACCTTTACATTTCCACTTCTGGGCATGATAGAATAACTGATACCAGACTAACCTTCCTACAGTAAACAACTAGAAAACTGGACAAAATTTATAAAACAACTATTTCTAGACACCATACAATTGGCAGCACAGGATTGTGACTCCTGAAGGAAGGAAAACAAGTGAGTTGAATCCAATGATTACCCCAGCTTTCTACCTGGAGATATTTACCAGACATTGACTCCAGGAGGAAGAATCCAAGCAGAGCACAGCAGTCTCAATAAGCTGAGGTTACAAAGGTCAGCGTTCAGGAGTGCCAAAGTGGCTAGAACTTGTATGGAGCACCAGAAAGGAATGAGGTGCCTAGATAAATTGCTCCATAAATCTTCATGGGAATTACCTTGAATATTTGGTCAAATAATAAGCTGTGTATTTATAGGATGAGAACATACAAGAGCAACCACTATAGGAAAAAAACTTAAGTGGAGCTGTAAGCTGAACAACTACCAGAACTTTCATAGTGTTAAGAAACCTTTCTGTCTGACCAATCAAAGTGAAGAAACCTCACTGAACACTCAGGGCATTCATTAGAATCCACAGAAGCCTACACCTTAGGAAAGGTAAGTGAAGGCTACCTGAAGTGTCAAAATGCCTTAAAAGGATCAAGATCTAGAACTAAAGTAATTGCTTTCCAGAATAAAATCCAATGCTGATTAAAGGAAGGCAACAAAACCCAGACACTCAACAATGTAGTCATCACATTGTCTAGACTCCAATAGAAATGATTATACATACTCAATACCATTATTCACTAGATAAATGAAAATCAAAACTGCAGTGAGATACCACTCCACATCCACGAGAATGGCCATAATAAAAAAAAATATGGAAAAAAAACAAGTATTGGTAAAGATGTAAAGAAATTCTCACATTGCTTTTCAATAAATTAAACCTAGAATTACTATATGACCCTGCAATCCCATTCCTAGATATATACACAAAAGGATTGAAAACATGTATTCAAACAAAAACTTGACATGAATGTTCATAGCAACACTACTCAAAATAGCCAAAAGGTGGGAACAATCCAAATGTCCATCAACTCATAAGTGGATAAACAAACTGTGGTATGTCCATCCAATGGAATATTATTCAGCCAAAAAAGGAATGAATTACTGACATGAATTACAACACAACAACTTGAAAACATTGTACTAAGTATAAGAAGACAGATACAAAAGATCATATATTACACAATCTCATTATATGAAATATTCAGAATAGGTAAGTCCATAGAGACAGAAAGCAGATTAGTGGTGACTAGGGGGTGGTGGAAAGAAGGAATCAGGAATGACTGCTTAATAGGTACAGGTTCCCTTTTGGGGTGAAAAAAATGTTCTGGAACTAGATAGAGGTGATGGTTGCACAACACTGTGAATATACTTAATGCTACTGAATTGTAAATTTTTTAATGGTTAAATTATAAATTTCATGTCATGTATATTTTACCACAATTTTTAAAAATTATTATTAAGAAGTAGGAAAATTCTTGTGTGTGTGTATGTGTTTTCTTGTTTGGCACTTCTGTTACAAAACAAGGAGAAAAATCAGACAATAGAAATAAACCCAGGAATAAAAGAGATGATGGGAGAAGCGGACAAGGACTTTAAGTGATTATAACCATGTTAAATTATTGTATTACTTATCTGTTGCTGTGTAACAAATTAACCCAAAATTTAACAATGTAAATAGCAAAAATATATTGTATTATCTCACATTTTCCAAAAATGAGAAATTCAGTAGTACATTAGCTTGTGGTTCTAGCTAAGACCCTAACAATTCCTTAAGCATTTATTATGACAAATTTTGCAGTAAATATAAAAGACAATAAAATACAAAGGGCAGTAAAAGCCAACATGGTAAGTACAGTAAAAAAATGGCAAACGTGGCAGTAAATATAAAAGATCTTTTCTGGTTTTTTAATTTCTCTCAAAGATAATTGGAAGAATTCTCTGGTTGTGACAGACGAAGTCCCCTCCCCTCTACAGAAACAACTATGAAACGTAAATATGAACATAGTGCTGAGACCTTTATCCTAAGACAGAACCCCGTGGACTCAGACCGGCAAGAAAGACAGAAAGCTTATGTGTCACATCTTACAGGAAACGCAAAAATCACTAGGTAAGGCTTGCCTGCTTATGTCATAATCTTGAATAATCTCAGGAGAAAAGCAATAGGGTTCACATAAAAAACTTAAGACGAGACCCAACTTAGCACACACTGGGGGAAAAAATGAAGTTCAAACCAAACAGTGCTGGTATATGAATTTATTTTTAGGACTTGTTCACAAATCAAAATTCTCTATTAGATTGCCAAGGAAAAAGTGAAATATCTGTCCCAATGGAGTTAAACACGGAGCAAAATTCTAAAATTCTCCATCTATCCGCTCTTACATGGCATCAAACTGATGTGCTTCCCTCCAGTTGGGATGCTCCCAGTGCCTGATAACCAAGAGCCATTTGAGAGCTGTGGGAAGTCCTTCCAGACAGCTTTCTTAGACAATGTAATTAAGCTTCTTGTTTCCATGAGTACCAAATTATTTGTTTTGAAAAGATTTCCTATGACCTCACATGTTTTTAAATTTGGGGACTTCATGTCTTATTTAGAAAGTCAGCACAGGGACTTCCCTGGTGGTCCGATGGTGAAGAATCCTCCTTCCAATGCAGGGGATGCAGGTTCAATCCCTGGTAGGGGAACTAAGATCCCACATGCCACAGGGCAACTAAACCTGCGTGCCACAACTACTGATCCCACGTGCCTCAACTAGAGAGCCCTCACACTGTAACAAAGAGCCCACACAAAAGATCCTGCATGCCGCAACGAAGACCCGACGCAGACAAAAACATAAAAATTAAAAAAAAAAAAAAGTCAGCACAGCCCCTGTCTGAGCAAAGTAACATGATATGACAGGATAACTGGGCATGTAGTTCCCCAAGTCATGCTTGGACCAGGAAATTGCAGAAGTACATGAATCCTCACCATGAGCGTGGAACAAGGGAGGTGTGTGAAGGGGATTGTGGGAATATCAAGGGAGAACAATGTCCCCTTCTTCCAAGTGAAACAAATTAAGATGTAAAAATTCAGTGATCCTAGATTTTCACATCATCAATGAATGGGGTTAAATCTCTTCTGCTCTTTGGTGTTTCAGCATGGCTACAACCTCCTGTCTTCTTTGGGATTTAGATTAATTTAACAAAGCTCTCCAGCACCGGCCCCCAGCCCTTGATGTACACTGGGGTTACTGGGGAGCTTAAAAAAATACTCATGCCTGGGTCCCATTCCCAGAAATTCCGATTTAATTGGTCTAGAGTGCTGCCCAGGCATCCACTTATTGTAAAAGCTCCCTGCTAATTCTAACAGGCAGCAAAGTTTGAGAACAGGGTCTCTACTGCTTTGTTAATGAAAGTGTGGGCTGAGGGCCTGGGAACTCGTTAAAAAGGCAAATCTTAGGCACCATCCAGATCTACAAAATCAGAATCTCCACTTTAATAAAACCCCCAGCTAACTCGTATGCATATTCAGTTTGAGAAACGATGCTCTAGTTCTCTGTATCCTCCTTCTATTCCGCAGAGCAATAGTTCTTGTCCTGGCTATGCATTGGAATCATCTGGAGAGGCTTTAAAAAGTACTGATGCTCCGTCTTCCCTCCAGAGATTCTGTTAGAGTGTGGCCCAGGCATGTTTTTTATTTTTATTTTTTAAATCTCCCTAAGGAATTTAAATATAAACTCAAGGCTGAGAGCCATTGCTATAGAAAGATAGTTTCCTTCTATTAATTTAACAGCCTTTGGTATAAAGGCTGTTTATTTCTGTTAAAAATTTAGGGTCCCTGGGAGCAATAACACTTTGTTCTATTTTTCTGCATTGGTTGTCAGGTGTTAATGTGCAAAGGCAACAATTGAGTTGCTTATTAAAATGCAGATTACCTATAACAAAAAAGAAGCAGATTCACAGATACAGAGAACAAACTAGTGTTTACCAGTAGGAGGAGGGAAGTGGGGAAGAGCAAGATAGGGGTAGGTGATTAAAAGGTGCAAACTATTAGGTATAAAATAAGCTACAAGGATATACTGCACAACACAGGAAATATAGCCAATATTTTACAATAACTATAAATGGAGTATAACCTTTAAACATTGTGAATCACTATATTGTACACCTGTGACTTATATAATATTGTACAGCAACTATACTTCAATTTTTAAAAATCTTATCAAAATGCAGATTCCCAGTGTCTCACCTTCAGGGAGCTTCCTTTGGTAAGTCTGGAATGGGGCCTAGAGTCTACATTTTTTATAAGCCCCATTGGAAATTCTGGTGTGTATGGTCCTTGTATCACATTTTGGAAATCACTGCTAGCTTCTGACAGAGGAATCTGAGTGTAGACTTTGACCTTTGACGGGGATAGGGAGAGAAAGAAGGGCATGTAACGGCCCAGAGTACAAGGGGAGGGAGCAGAAAGAAGTGATGCAGGCAAAGCAAAATATGGAGCTCCTTAATTCTCAGGAACAAGCAGTAAAGATCAAGCTCTGCTGTACCAGGCTACTTCCTGTCCAATCAACTCCAAGTTGCCCAAGGAGCAGCAGCTTGCCTAACCTGAGTGAGCGCCATCATGGAAGCCCCAAGACAGGGAGACCGGTTAGGCTCTTAATTGCTGCTTCCGAGGGTTCCCAAAGTTTTCCCTTTCCCTTCCTGACCCACCAGATTAAGAATTAGAAGAAACAGAATTTACTCTGGAACCTGAAAGAACAGTATTCAAAACCCCAAATCCATCAATGTACCCTGCCCTACAAAAGTGTGTGAACAACCATACATGGAATCTTTGTAAATCAACTGATATTTTGAATCACTACCCAACATCACTAATAATCAGGGAAATGCAAATCAAAACTATAATGAGCTACCACTTCATACCTCTTAGGACAGCTATTATCAAAAAGACAAGAAACAAGTATTGGTGAGGATGTGGGGAAAAGGGAACCCTCACACACAGTTAGTGGGAATGTAAATTGGTAAATTTTCGTATGGAAAATAGGAAGGAGGTTCCTCAAACAATTGGAAATGGAACTATCACACGATCCAGCAATCCCACTGCCGAATATATATATCCAAAGGAAACGAAATCAGTACCTTGAAGAAATATCTGCATTCCCGTGTTCATTGCAGCATTATTCACAATGACTAAAATATGGAAACAACCTGTGTCCACTGATGAATAAAGAAAGAAAATGTGGTATATATGTGCATACACACACCACAATGGAATATTATTCAGCCTTAAAAATGGGAAATCCTACCATCTGAGACAACATGGATAAACCTGGAGGACGTCAGGTGAAGTGATATAAGCCAGACACAGAAAGATGAATACTGTGTGATCTATGATCTCACTTTTACATGGAATCTAAAAAAGTCAACTCATAGAAGCAGAGGTTAGAATGGAGATTACCAGGGGCTGGAGGGTGGGAGATATGGAGAGATGCTGGTCAAAGGGTATAAACTTCCAGTTATAAGATGAGTAAGTTCTGGGGATCTAATGTACAGCATGGTGACTATAGTAAATAATAGTATGTATTCAAAAGTTGCTGAAAGCAAATCTTAAGTGTTCTCACCATGCACACACACGCACACACACACAAAGATAACTACAGGAGTTGATGTGTTACATAGCTTGATTGTTGCAATCATTTCACAATGTATCACCTTGTATACCTTAAATATATATAATTTTTATTCATCAATTATACCTTAATAAAGCTAGAGGAGAAACACAATAGCAGGGAAAAGGGACTTGCAATTTAAATGAATCCCCTGATAATTTCTGCATTTCTGACTTTCTTAATAAAGGAGGACGTATTGACTGTTGATAGAGTCATTAGTGGATTAAATAAGAAAATGCACTTAAAACATTAGGACCGGGACTTCCCTGGTGGACCAGTGGTTAAGACTCCAAGCTACCACTGCAGGGGGTGCAGGTTTGAACCCTAGTCAAGAGAACTAAGATCCTGCATGCTGTGCAGCGTAGCCAAAAAAAAATTTTAAATAAACCATTAGCACAGTCCCTGGCACATAGTAATATTCAAAAAATGTTAGATATTATTTTTCCTATGATGATGGAATTTGTATAACCTATACCTCAGAAGACCTATCTATACCTTCCCACCTCAGGGTCATAACCAGTCCTGGGAGCCTTAATGAGATTTATGTCTATTATAGAAGAGCTTGCAGATGGACATGTTCCTCAGGCAAAGTCACAATCTGTCAGTGACTGACCAAATGCTAACCCCCTAGAGAAGGTCAGAGTGAGCAGAACAGGGAAATCCAGCCCACAGTCTCCACTGGTAAGGAGCAGTTGTGATACTTTTTTCCCTAACAAATCCATTCGTAAACAATTTGGTCTCATTCAGTGCAGGTTTACTATGTAAAGACAGGTTTAAATCTCATCTAATCCCTCATGGTTATTAGTTCCACTTTACTGAAGGGAAAAGGTCTAGAAAGTGACAAAGCAACCACTAAGAGCTGGGTCTGTCTGTATCTCTAGCACAGGTTGTAACCACTCTGTACATTCACCTCCCTCAGGAACTATTGTCCCAATAAATGTTCACTTTGTCACACTATCAAAATAAGCGAAGGCAAGTTGTTTGTAAGATGATGCTCAGCCATGCTACTTAAGACCTTAACCACTGGAAATGATCCCAAATGACAGAATGTAAGCTCTCTCTCTTAAAAACCAGATTCCATATAAGAAGTTGGAAAGATATTGGCTATTCACATGAGCCTAATTTACCTCTTTGTTTGTGAAGTGACATTCTTAATGACGAATTGGGATGTCAGGCAGATCCAAAAGACAGTCATTTACCCACTGGAGGCCTCCATGAAGAGTCTGAGCCCCTGCTCTACCAGCTGAACTCACACCTTAGCCCTGCCACCCAGCGTGCCTGGCTGTGGACTCGGCTCCACAGACTTTGCCCCAGTGTGTCCTCTATGAAGGGTACATAGCTACAATGTGATCTATGTTTGCATTGTAAAATGGTCACCACCGTCAAGTTCAGTAAACACATCCACCACCTCACATAGTTACCATTGTGTGCGTGCGTGTTTGTGTATGTGTGTGTGTGTGTGTGTGGTAAGAACACTTAAGATCTACTCTCTTAGAGAAGTATAACTATACAAGACAGTACTTTTTGAATAAATTTATCTATTTATTTTTGGCTGCGCTGGGTCTTCATTCCTGTGCTTGGGCTTTCTCTAGTTGTGGCGAGCGGGGGCTACTCTTCACTGCGGTTGCGTGGGCTCTAGGTGTGCAGACTTCAGTAGTTCCTGCATGCAGGCTCAGTAGTTGTGGCGCACGGGCTTAGTTGCTCCGCGGCATGTGGGATCTTCCCAGCCCAGGGCCTGAACCCATGTCCCCTGCATTGGCAGGCGGATTCTTAACCACTGTGCCACCAGGGAAGTCCCAACAAGACAGTATTTTTTTTTTTTTTTTTCTTGCGTTATGCGGGCCTCTCACTGTTGTGGCCTCTCCCATTTGCGGAGCACAGGCTCCGGACGCGCAGGCTCAGTGGCCATGGCTCACGGGCCCAGCCACTCCGCGGCATGTGGGATCTTCCCGAAACGGGGCACGAACCCGCGTCTCCTGCATCGGCAGGCGGACTCTCAAGCACTGCGCCACCAGGGAAGCCCCAAGACAGTATTTTTAACTACAGTCACCATGAGGTACATTAGATCCCCAGAACTTATTCACCTTATAACTGGAAGTTCATACCCTTTGACCAGCCTCTTCTCATTTCCCCCACCCCGAGGCCCTGACAACCACCCTTCTAGTCTCTGCTTCTGCTTCTGGGAGTAGACGTTTTTAGACTCCACATAAGACTGAGATCACCTGGTCTCTCCCTTCCGTCTTAGTCCAAGGGCTCCATCTGTATTGTCTGGCAGTCCCAGGTTTCATGTTGGAGGCCCCATTGCACTTGCTGTCCCAGCGGGTGTTCTCAGATGCCAGGGGCTGACATTTGGTGGGGATCTACATCCAGAGTAGGACCACAAGATGACAGCAGCAGGGCGAGGTAACCCAGCCCACGATTGCCTGGAGCACTTAAGGAAATGAAATCTCAGCAGGTTTCCGATTTTCCTCTTAATTAGCTTCCTCCATTCCCTTAGGCGTTTATTCCCTTAGCAGGATCCTACACCATAAACTTTCCTTTGTCCCGGCTCAAGGGTATTAAGTAAATACCTGGCAGCCACTGCCAGCAGCTTTAGAGGACTTTCTGCAGCCCACAGCAGGCCCCCTGGCCTGACAGCTTCTGCTAATGCTAACTGGAGTGCATGGATCACACTTTCAGTCCAGAGGAGAGGATTCCAAGAGTGCTGCTCAGCCTGCCTAGACCTCCTGCCACAGGAGTCCTAGAGTCTCCTGCGAAGAGCTTCTGTCGTGTGCATTTACTCCTGGCAAGTCTCCCGAAGGGGCAGCAGGTGTTTATTTTATACACATTAAAGGACTTGCTTTCCCATATCTCTAGGTGTTCTGAGATGGAGAGGTCAAAGGACAAACAGAATAAACCCATAACTATAATAACATTAATTCCATTTGAAACAGATTGAAGCAACTCAAATTACGGATCCAATGGAGCCAATGTTAATTCTACAGATAAATGTTATAAATCTAGAAACAAAACAGACTCACAGATATAGAGAACAGACTTGTGGTTGCCAAGGGGGAGGGGAGTGGGGGAGGGATGGATTGGGAGTTTGGGATTCGCAGATGCAAACTATTATATATAGGATGGATAAATAAGATGGTCCTACTGTATAGCATAGGGAACTATATTCAATACTCTGTGATAAACGATAATGGAAAAGAATATGAAGAAGAATATATAGGGCTTCCCTGGTGGTGCAGTGGTTGAGAGTCCATCTGCTGATGCAGGGGACACGGGTTCGTGCCCTGGTCCGGGAAGATCCCACATGCTGCGGAGCGGCTGGGCCCGTGAGCCATGGCCGCTGAGCCTGCGCATCCGGAGTCTGTGCTACGCAACGGGAGAGGCTGCAACAGTGAGAGGCCCGCGTACCGCAAAAAAAAAAAAAAAAAAAAGAATACATATATATAAATAACTGAATCACTTTGCTGTACAGCAGAAATTAACACACCATTGCAAATCAACTATACGCCAATAAAATGTTATAAATCTCATCACCAGGTTAGTTAAAATCACACATCATGTGAAAATGACACTGACATCTGCTGACCTGGAGGGTCTGATTCTGCCAACAGCTGCTCCCTCTCCTGAACCTTGACGGCTCCATAGGTCTGTCCAGCATGATCACTATGTTAAGTTTTTAAAGAAGAAAGTGGCGAAAGTTAAGAGAGAGAGGAGAATTGGGGAGAGAAGGGACATTTTTCTACTTCTATATTAGAAAACCTGAATCTTTATTTCTATGGCTGAATTATGCTTCCAGGTAAAATGCTGCTAGATAATGTAATGCAGAATGTTGCAGTTGAAACGTTTATCTTTGCTTCCTTTAGTTGGATGAAGATAAAAATTCATTCATTTGTTCATTCATTCAACAGGTACTGGGGTTGTAGTTTAGAGAACGAGGGTTGCTTTATTATTCCACCTAGACAAAGGGACATCCCAGGACTGTTCTGAATAAAATGGGAGGTAAGATTACCCTAATTATTGAGCAGTTACTATATACCTTGTGTAAAAACAGAAAATGTCTAGGGGTGGGGGGTGGGTGGAGGAGCTGTTTTTCATTCCTAAATCCAAAATCAGTGCTAATGCCCACTTGCTCTCAAAATATCTGAAAATTTTGGTGAAACCTATTGGTTCTTTCAAGTAAAATAAAAATATGTGCTCAGGTCATCCAACCACTGATTTTTCTGGCTTGGAACAATTCTCTCTACCAAATAGGATCCAGGATCTTCCCTGTATTTTTGAGAAAAGGTTGAATTTGAATAGATAACTCTGTTTTTATTTGCATTCATATATGATGAACAGGTCCCTGAGACCTAATCTTAGCAAAAAAAATTTGTTCTCTTTCGAAAATGAGGAAATCACTGAATCACCACTCAAGGGAACATTACACAGATGGTGAAGATCTATTTTAAATAGTCAAGCAGGACAAAGTACAAAAAAATACACATATGTGTGTAAATACAAATATGTATAGATAGATAGGTAGGTGGATATAGTTTTAGAAAGACGGGCATAGTTGGTGTTAACTCATGTTTTCATCGAACAGCATTTAAGGTTTAGAAATAAATTTTGCCCACATTATCGCAGTTGATTCTCACAACAATTGGCTTAGATAGTATCCCTAGCCCCATTTTACAGTCAAGGAAATTAACTACTATAGATAGACACCGACTGGCACTTGAAGATTTTAACTCAGATTCCACTGATCTTCTTACAATAAAACAATAGCTCATTATAGATGTTTAAGGGATAATGTTTATAAAAAGAGTCCCTATACCTCCATCAGATTTGAAACTTTTCAAAGCACTTTCACATTTGTTTATTCAATATACTTAAAGGGACTACTATGCCGCACACACTGACTAGATGCCAGAGGCACAGAGGTGAATAAAACTCTCCCTTGTTATAAGGAACTGGACATCTAATGTATGAGACAGATAAGGAAACTGGTCCACTTCAGTAGTTCAGTGAAATGAAGGATGGGCACAATATGCCATGAGCCACAGAAAAGAGCACCAAGTCCAAGTTCTGGGGACCAAAGAAAGCATTCCACTGGTGTAATGCCTGCAAGAGAAGGAGGAGTTTGCTTAAGCACATGAGCTCATGACCTCAAGTCGGGAAACATCAGGCTACATTAAAGCAACACAAGTTGTCTGTAAAGAGTTGTAGGAAAAGATGTGTTTCAGGATAGAATGTTGGATAAGTAGCCAGGCCCAGGATGGGAGCCTGGAATGCTAGGCTGAGGAAGTTGAAATGAGTCTATAGGTTTAGGATGCCAAGGAAAGGAGAAAGAGTTGAGACAGGAGACAGCGAGACATCTGGGGAAGCAAATGCAATAGGCTTGGGGAAAGATGGCTGGGATCTAAATTTAAGAGAAGGAGGAGGAAAGCATAACCAGGAAATGTATTTAAGATGTAGAGTTAGTAGGATTGGGGGTCTAAATGTGGGAGATGAGGGGTGAGAAGAAAGCAAGTGTGACTCTAAGTTCTTTAAGTAAGTTTCATGAACCAGGATGGGGCACACAGAAGATAAGCAGCATTTCTGAGGGACCCCAGTAAGCTCACTTTTTTGGGAGTTTGGGATTAACAGATGCAAACTATTATATATAGAATGGATAAACAACAAGGTCCTACTGTATAGTACAGGGAACTATCTTCAATATCCTGTAATAAATCATAATGGAAAGTAATATGAAAAAGAATGTATATATATATGTATAACTGAATCACTTTGCTGTACAGCAGAAATTTAATACAACAGTATAAGCCAACTATACTTCAATAAAATAAATTTTTAAAAAGAAATTCACTTTTGTACATATTGAGTATAAGTGCCCTATAGAGCAGTGAAGTGGCAAGACCTAGAGAGAACTGGCAATCAACTCCCGAAGCTCAGGGGAAAATTCTAGGTGGTAGATACAGATTTGAGACTCTAGTGTGAGGCCAAAGGTGAGGCAAAAAAAAAAAAAAAAAAAGGACCTATGGAGGCAAAAAGGGAGGAAAAAAAAAAAAAAAAAAGAAGGCCATTCATTGGACAGGGGAGCAAAAAAATAATTCAGCTGGGGAGACAGGAAAGGATTTTTAAATAGTAGAAGGCTGTTACCCTGTTTTGTTTCATTACAGATATTTATTTATTTATTCATTTATTGTATTTATTTATTGTATAATATTTATTGTATTATTTCCAATTAGTTGGAAATATGTGTTTTAATCAAACAATATGTAGCACAAAAAAAAAAAAAATTCCCCCTCACCTTGTTTTATTAGGAAATATACGTGTACCTCCACAGTCTTTTCCCTTAATAAATGGACTTTGAATCATATATACTGAAAAACAAGATTAAAGGAAGCTTTTCTTCCACGATGTCAAATTGATGAATGTGCGGTGACCTTCCATGGAGGGAGTTGCACTAGGGAGAAGGGGACATAGTTCTAGAAGCCCCAGAGCACTGACCTCCAACGTTTCTGCCAGTTCCAGCACCATTTCATTCAGCCTCTCCACGTACTCGTATCTAAACAAATACTTTCAACCTCCACCCACCCATGTCCTCATCCCTTTCAAATATCAGATGTAGAGGTCCCCACGGCCAGTAATAATGCCAAAGAATGACTGAAATCTCTCTCTAGCCCTGGGAAACAGGCCATGTAATAAGAAAGAGGGAGGTAACTTCGCTAAGTGTCCCACAGTGAAGTCACTTTTGGCTCCGTTCTGATTGTCCAAATGGCCTGAGCAATTGGATCCCATCATCTCAAGAAACGGCTTCCTACAGTGTGAATATGGCTCTGACCTTTGTGACCTTGGATCATACTGTGGGCAGAATTGTCCCCTACCCTAAATTCACATGTTGAAGTCCTAACCCCCAGAACCTCAGGACATAATTAAATTTGGAGATACGGTCTATAAAGGGTGATTAAGTTAATGAGGTCTTTTGGGTGGATCATAATCCAATATGACTGGTGTCCTTATAAGAAGAGGAGATTTGGACTCAGATGCACAGAGAAGGCCAAGTAAGGGCACAGCAGGAAGGCAGCCATCTGCAAGCCAGGGAGAGAGGCCTCAGCAGAAAACCAAACCTGCTGCTACCTTGATCTTGGACTTCCAGCCTTCAGAACTGTGAGAAAATATATTTCTGTTGTTTAAGCCACCTAGTCTGTGGTACTTTATTATGCAGCCCTAGCAAACCAATACAGGCACTTATTAAACATGGCATAAAATATGTGCCAGGGATTTCCCAAAATGAAGTTAAATGGAAAAAAAATCAGGCTTGTTTTGCAATTGAGGGTATTGATGACACATAACTGTATTTTGTAAAATCTGTTCATCTATTTACACATTCTATAGAAGTCTAACCATCCAGGAGAGAAGCTAGTGTGTGGTTACTTGAATTTTATATCATCTTTGCTACAGAATTCACTGATGAATAGGGTTGCATGAAATTACATCCATTCTATGGCTCAGATGTTGTACCACAAGATACAGTGAACTGCTTTAGACAGATTGTATTGAGTTGATTCTGCAAAACTCTTAATATTTGAAACACAAAACTCTAAATATCGTATAATATTTCCAAAGCAGAAAGAAAAACGTGTGGAGAGTATCTCTGCTTGTGTACCAAGTTCTATTTTCCCCTCACTTTTCCCTGTTTGATTTGTCACCAAGTCTTCTGAAATAGCCCTCACATCTGTCTTCCCATCCAGACTGACTGTCACTGCCTTCATTCAAATCCTTATAATTTCTGGCACATCCTATTAGCCACTGAACTAAACCTTTCAAAGGGAATGAAATGCTGTTGGTGGGGACGTAAATTGGTGCGGCCACTATGGAAAATGGTATGGAGGTTCCTCAAAAAGCTAAAAAAAAAAGTTTTCATATGATCCAGCAATCCCACTCCTGGGCATATACCCAGACAAAACTACAATTCAGAAAGATACATGTACTCCTATGCTCATAACAGCACTATTTCCAATAGCCAAGTCATGGAAACAACCTAAATGTTTGTCGATAGATGAATGGATAAAGAAGATGTGAGATAGATCTATATCTATATCTATATACATATACATATATATATATATATATATAAAACGGAATATTACTCAGCCATAAAAAAGAATGGAATAATGCCATTTGCAGCAACACGGATGGACCTAGAGATTATCATACTAAGCAAAGTAAGTCAGAAAGAGAAAGACAAATACCATATGATATCACATATATGGGAAGCAGCTGAATTGCACAGGGAGATCAGCTTGGTGCTTTGCGACCATCTAGAGGATGGGATAGGGAGGGAGACGCAAGAGGGAGGGGGATATGGGGATATATGTATACATACAGCTGATTCACTTTGTTATACAGCAGAAACTAACACAACATTGTAAAGCAATTCTACCAATAAAGATGTTAAAAAATAATAAAATAAAAATAAAATACAGTACAAATGAACATTATCTACGAAACAGAAACAGACTCACAGAGAGAACAGACTTGTGGCTTCTAAGGGGGAGGGGGTGGGGAAGGAAAGGATTGGAAGTTTGGGATTAGCAGAGGCAAACTAATATATATATAGGATGGATAAACAACAAGGTCCTATTGTATAGCACAGGGAACTATATTCAATAGCCTGTGATAAACCATAATGTAAAAGTATATGAAAAAGAATATATATATGTATAACTGAGCCACTTGGCTGTACAGTAGAAGTTAACACATTGTAAATCAATTATACTTCAATAAAATTTTTAAAACTAAATTTTTAATTAATTTTTTTAAGGGAGTGTAATGTTGGGGAATGGTTAAGGAGCACAGTCACATGACTTAGAGTCCCAGCTCCATCTAAATGTGTGACCTGACCCAAATCTAAGCCTCAAATATTCATGATTAAAATAGAGGTAATTAGTAGCAGTACTCTCCTCATAGCACCGTTAGAGAATTAAGTGAAATAAGTAGAAAGCATGTGGCATAGTACATAGTAAAATACTCAGAAAATATGGGGTGTACTATGATTAATCTTTTAGAATCCATCACCCTACAACGTTTTGTCATGCTCTCTTATGCAGAATTTCTTTATGCAGAAATTCCAAGATTTTCTCATGCTGAGATTTCTTGTCATCTATAACATGAAAAAAATAGGCCCGTTGAATGTTCTGTTTCAGACAGCACAGACTTCTCCTGCCCAGGTCTCCTCAGTGAAGGGCCCCACGCTCCCTGTTTGAAAATCCCGGTCCTAACTGACATTTCCCAAGTCCCCACTAAAATCCCTTCTCCATAATACCCTCTGCTCCAACTTCTTTTTCCAAAGCACCAAACTCGTCTTAACAATCCTTCAGTGGTCTATTCTGGTTCAGGAGATGAAGCCCAAACACTGTGACATGGCCCACAGCACCTTGGTCAAGATGCCTCAGCCTCCAAATTCTCATCTCCAGCCACAAGGCCCAGCCCACAGCCTGGCAAATGGCAGGAGCTCAGCAAATGTTTGTTTGCTGAGAAGAGAACCTGAAAAACTCACACCACGGGCTCAAAGGCTTGCTTTTCCTCCATCTGCATCTGTGTGTTGTGTTGTTTCCTCCGGGGGCCGCCATAACAAATGACCACAAATTGGTTCTCTCACAGATCTGAGGCCCAAAAGTCTGAAATCAAGGTGCTGGCAGAGCCATGCTCCCTCTACAAATTCTATGGAAGGATCCTTCCTGCATCTTTCAGCTTCTGGTGGCTCCCGGTGCTCCTGGGCTTGTGGCTGCATCACTCTCATCTCTGTGTCCATCTTCACATGGCCTTCTTCCCTGTGTCTGTTCTGTGTTTGTGCGTCAAATTTCCCTCTCTTTTTCTTTTAAGGACACTAATCATTGGACCCAGGACCCACTCTAAAATCATTTTGAGCTCCTGAACATAATATCAATAATATCTGCAAAGCCCCGAGTTCCAATAAAGTCACATTTGCAAGTACCTGCGGTTAAGAGTTGGACATATCTTTTTGAGGAACATAATTCAACGCACTACAACTTTCAAGGGTTAGGGAGGTCGAGGAGTGAGGTGTAACTGGAACACAGAGAGCTCTGACCATGTTCAGGAAGGAAATGGGATGTTCATTTGCAGTTCAGAGATCAAAGCTATCTGGGTACTAAGTATGCCATCTGGCAAGATCTCCTGAACCAGCCCAGGGTAGCAGGGGAGCAATGTTTTCTGCCCAGCTGTTTTCAGATCCACATGTTAATGGTATGGGTTTTTGCTTTGGAACTGTGGAAGATTATTTATTAATAAGGCAAATTAGAGGAAAGAAAAAAATCACATAAATCCCTACATTCTCACATCTTTTTTCCCCATATTTAGGTTTTCGTTTGGGTCTTTTATAATAGGTAATTTAAAATTAAACCTGCACATAACTTAGAGTTTATAAGGTTTGTTATAAAAAGGAAAATAGATCACAAAACAAAAACAAAAATAGCAATTCATAGCTCCCTTCCATGTCCTGCTAGTCAAAGACAACCACTCTCAAATCTTTCAGCTGATTCTTTAAGCATCTGCTTCCATATATTCAGTACCAGGCTTAGAGTAATTGCTCTTGTTTTGTCAGCTTCAGATGTTGTTTATCAGCTAGCTGGTGCCTTGGCCTAGATGGTTCTCCATCTCTCCCCCACTTCCACCATCACCACCACCACTACCACACACACACCACGCACACACTCACCCACACACACATACACACACAATCACACACTTCCTATTGCCTTGTACTTTTGACATGCTTGTATATTAATTCTAGTTAGATCAATAGTCAGTGTTTACATTATCCACAGTTGAGGCCAGAAGTATGCTGTTTTTTGCTTTGTTTTCTATATATTTATCACTAATACATTTTCAAATTTTTCTGCATTGTCTAATCTCCTCTCAATATTCTATTAATGCTTCTTTTGGAGGCCTGACTTGTTTTCACCAGTTCAGTTGCTTCCTGTGCCTGCCACACACCTGCCGTCCTGGGCTCTCCCCTGGCCCTCACCTGGAGGATTCCCTTCATCCCTGTCTCCCACGGGATCTCCTGTTTCCCAGGCCCCCAACTTCCTTTTCATTTGTTCACTCTCGTTGTGATGGAGCACTTCCTCCAGTATCTTCCTAAGAAAGGATGTCAATTCCTAGAGACCCTGAAGTTCTGAAAATATCTTCAGTCTATTTCACATTTAATTGATGTGCTGACTGGGAATAAAATTCTAAGTCAAAAATAATTCTTTCAGAATTTGTAAGAAATTGCTCCACTGATTTCTAACTTTCTCAGTTGCTACTGAAAAATCCACAATCATTCTCTGCCAACATCTTCTCCCAACCACCCACCTCTACCTCCAAGCTTATAAGATGTTCTCTTTGTCCCCATGGTTCTGTCATTTCATGAGGATGTAAGGACCAGCCAGAAGCAGGAAACCAACCATACTCTCAGATGGACATTTTTAAGACTTTTAAATAAAGGAACTAGTTACATAGGCCATGATGAAAAGAACCAGGGATTTGCAGACACTTTGGGACCAGCAAGTACAGAAAGCTCTCAGCACCCTTTGATGTGAGGGGCCAGGAAAGAAGAAAGAAATATCTGTGACAGATTCTGTCACGTGCAGCAGCTCTAGACAAAGGATTGCCCAAGGGAACTGTAGCAACAGCAAGAGTAGCCACTTTTAGGACTATGTATGATCTTGTCATAGCTGGGGTCATCTGGTCGTGATGAGAGAAAAACGACATTTTTGTCCTCACTCACGTAATCTCCCCAGTGGCTGCTTGGTGCTTGCTGGCTGTATACTGGCCTCTGGCTTATCAGATACTCCTTCCTATATTTATATATAACAAAGGCTTTCTTTTTGCTGAGGAAGAGGGTGTGCATTAGCTGTGGACACAGCAAGGGGATCAGTTGGTAGAACTTAGTCCTTGCAATTTAGTTGGAGAGTCCAGCTGTCCAGCAGGGACAAAGTACAGCTCTTGGCCCACTCCCCCAGGGCCCTGTGCAAAGGCCAGTTTGGGCAGGAAAGAAATAGACAATGGGATGCTGAGGAGAGTCGACGGCTGCTGTGGGCGGATCAAGTGTGATCTCTCTGATTGAAGAGCGTGGCGCGGGACACCAGTGGGGAATTCAACACACATACCTCACAATGCCGGGTCTAATTTGTAGATTTTATCAGCGCAAATTTCCTGAGGTGGAAGATGTAGTGATGGTGAAGGTGAGGTCCACTGCTGAAATGGGAGCCTTATGTCAGCTTGCTGGAATACAACAACATCGAAAGCATGATTCTTCTGAGTGGGTTGTCCAGAAGGCGTATCCGTTCTATAAACAAACTCATCCGAATTGGCAGGAATGAATGTGTGGTTGTCATTAGAGTGGACAAAGGAAAAGGATGTATTGATTTTTCAAAAAGAAGAGTTTCTCCGAGGAACCAACCAAATGATCAAATGTGAAGATAAATTTACCGAATCCACAACTGTTTACAGCATTCTTCGTCATGTTGCTGAGGTCTTAGAATACACCAAGGACGAACAGCTGGAAAGCCTGTTCCAGAGGACTGCTTGGGTCTTCGATGACAAGTACAAGAGACGGTGCCTGTGATGCATTTAAGCACGCAGTCTCAGACCCATCTATTTTGGATAGCTTAGATTTGAATGAAGATGAACGGAAAGTACTCATTAACAATATTGATAGGTGTTTAACCCCACAAGCTGTCAAAATTCGAGCAGACAGTGAAGTGGCTTGTTATGGTTACGAAGGCATCAATGCCGTAAAAGCAGCCCTGAGAGCAGGTCTGAATTGTTCTATAGAAACCATGCCCTCAAGATTAATCTAATAGCTCCTCCTCGGTATGTAATGACTACAGCCAACCTGGAAGGAACAGAAGGCCTCTCTGTCCTCAACCAAGCTATGGCTGTCATAAAAGAAAAGACTGAGGAAAAGAGGGGTGTCTTCAGTGTTCAGATTGAGCCCAAAGTGGTGACAGATACAGATGAGACTGAACTTGCAAGGCAGCTGGAGAGGCTTGAGAGAGAAAATGCAGAAGTGGATGGAGATTATAATGCGGAAGAAATGGAAGCCAAAGCCGAAGGTTAACTTTGTGGGCAACGGAGTCCAGTTTAAGGAACACAAAGCAGCCTTGCTGGCTGTTAACCCTAGACTTGAAAGTTTTCCAGTATTGAAAGCTTCAAAGTTGAGTATTTTTTTATTTCGAAGTATTTAAATGTTCTGATGGACCAAAATGTGCAATGCCCTCCTAAATGTCAGCTGTTTTCACACAGTAGCTCTAACACCTTGAGCATTTTTTAAGGGAGTGGCCTAATTTCACTAGAGACAAATCTTTAAGAACAGTCATAAAATGGGGCATGTGATTTCCATTTCTGATGTCTCCAGATTGGCACCCCTTTGTAGTTCAGTGCCTCCATGAGATTTACCAGGGGCACCCAAAGCAAACAGTCCTAACCTTTCTATATAAAATGTATCAAGCAGACATTAAATAAATTTCTGGGATATTTAAAAGAAAGAAAGAAAGAAAGAAATAGACAATGGGACTTGTATCTGGAAGGCCTTAAAGGCTCTTCTAAGTAGGACACAAATGGGCAGGCCATGAAGGAAAACATCCTTCAAAGGGCCCAGGATGGGCCAAGGTAAGTCCTGATAGAGCCTCCGCAAGCCCCTATAGAAAGATCTTGGTATGAGCTAAAGAAAGGTGCCCCTTCTATGGAGACAAGAGAAAAAGATGCCCTCTCCGGGCAGATCTAGCCCTGTGGGAATACCGTTTGGTGAGCAGAACAGGGCTGGGTGCCAGTCCCCATTCACTCCCGGGGTCAGGTGCCTTTGTCAAATAGGCAAACTTTATAATTATGTAAAGTGGCCCTGGGTCCTCTTTTAGAGATTAAATATGACACATTTGTCAGGGTATGGACCGTGACCAATAGGGCATGGTGATGCCAGGAAAAGAGAGGTCTATTGTCACCATCCCAGAGCTGACTCAGAGTGAAATAATAAATTTTTGGAATCTAAAAATGCAGAGATGAACGATAACCAACTTATCAGACCCAAGAAAGGTGAATCATAAACCAGCAACAGGGAAAGCCAAGATGTTAGCAGAATTACACCACAGACAGAATTCCCGGGACACCACCAGAATTCCACCCAGCCTCCCCATTCCCTATTATGTCCTTTACTTTGAAACAAGCTTCACTTACGATCATAAGAGTGTTGTTCTCCCGGTGAGGCCACCAGAAGCCTGGAAAGGACCCTGCTAGCTTTCTGGAGCAGTACCTACAGAGCTGACTGCAAGGGCACAGGAAACCCACAGCTCCCTTGGATATCTTGAGAAAGGGTGGGATGGAGAAGTTTTTGGCAGAGCAGATAGAGGGATGGATTGGTAATCCCCAGATGGGGCTGCAGGAGCTACAAAGTCTTGGGTGGATGAGTTTCAAGGCAAAGTAATGTCTGGCGACCCTTGTTACCCTGGTTGTCAGAAACATTGGAACATGTTCCATTATGCTTCCGAGGACGCTTGTGGCTGTAGGGACTTTGGTAAATCACCAGTCCACGCCTCTTGCTGTTCCTGCCCCATCCTCCCAGGCCCTGAAAAAAAGGTTTTATAAGGAGCTCACCTTCCCATTCTGGACAGTTTAGCTCAGCTAGGAATAAAGAATACCTAGAACAGTAGGTCATAAGTCTAGGTTCTGTGGGCGGCCCCCACTGTGGCATTGCATTTAACATCTTGTTGCAGCTCCACAAGGACACTGGGGAAATTTCCAAGAACTTGAAGGCCTTGACCCTCCCCAGTAATGCACGTTGGAATCCCAGAGACCCATTCAGGAAGATCATAGGTCAAAACTATTTTCGTAATGATACGAAGGTAGCATGCCTTTTTCACTGCATTGAAGTTTAAACTGATGGTACAGAAGCAATGGTAGGTAAGACTGCTGGTATAAATCAAGGTAGGGACACCAAAAGGTCCAAGTAGACTAGTATTTCTTTACTGCCACATATTCACAAGGGGAAAAGCCAGTTTCACTTTAAAATGTCTTTGATAAAGCAGTAAAAAGTATTAATTTCATTAACTCTTGATTCTTTTTAATATTCTGGGGGATGAATTTGTCAGCATGCATTAAGTTTGATGCATTCCAAGGTAATGTATTTGTCTCCAAGAAAAGCACTTGTGCAATTTTGTGTTTCAAGAACTAGCTACTTTTTTTTTCTCCACAGAACATGATTTTCACTTGAAAAATTAACAGAAAGACAAATGTTCTTATTCAGATTTGGGTGTTTGACTGACATCTTTGTGAAAATTAAAAAAGCAAATCACGAAAAACAACTGACAGTACTTGTTGCCAATTACAAAATTTGAGCTTTGAAGCAACAATTACAATTTTGGAAAATTTGTACCCGTACCTTGAACTTGACAGCTTCCCAGTACTTAAAGACTTGACTAGCTTTAAGTTACTTACATTGCTTTTTCTGAGATTGGTGTTGATGTGAATAGTTGGGATGCTTCGATGTTGTATAATAAAATGTGTCAACATTTGAAAGATCTATACAACTTGGTGAAGCAATATTGTAAAGTCATGAATGGGTAAAAGACCCATTTAAAGTGCAAAACAGACCAGTATGTTCTTCATGTACCTGAGTATGAAAGTTATTTGATATAGTTTCAGATTTCACATTGTAACTAACCTTTAAGAAACTACCACTTATATTTGTTGCAGTATCAAAGAAGAATAAAATTTTCTGAAATGACTACTAAAACACTCCTCCCTTTTCCAACTACTTATCTGTGTGAGGCTAGTTTATCCTCACATACTTCAAGCAAAAGAACCTATCACAGCAGAGTTCATGCAGAAGCATATGTGAGAATCCAGCCGCTTCTATTAAGCCAGACATTAGGAGATTTGCAAAAATGTAAAAAAATTCCTCTCTTCTCACTAATTTTTTTATCTTGGAAAATATAGTTATTTTAATTAAAATATGTTACTTATCAACACATACCAGCTTTATTATTTTAAATGAATTAGTAAATAATTAAAATTTTTAAATATGGCTAGTTTTCATTAAAATGTACTATATATGTTAATATATAATACTATGTTAATATGTAATAGGTTTATTACAGTTATTTTTAAATGACTTAAATAATTAATAAAATTTTCTTACTTCTACTTTCTAAATATGGTAAATTTGCCCATAGAAACAAAAGCTAGTTGGGGTCCTCAATAATATTTCAGAGTCTGAAGAAGCCCTGAGACCAAAAAATATGAGAAACCCTGCCCTCGAGTATGATCCAAGGCAGCGTGGTTGAGGCTTATGCACTGGACAGGTTCATGGAAGAGGGCAGAGAAGCAGTAAAAGTGACTTTTTTAAACAAAGCCAATCTAGAAGTTACTATTCCCGCTCACATCCTATTGGTCAACACTCAGTCTCACGGGCACGCCCAGCTGCCAGAGAGGCTGGGAAACATAGTCTCCACCTGGGCAGCCGAAAGAGAAGAATTAGAGATCTCTGCCTTACTCCTAAATCTGGACTTTGTTGGCATTAAAAAATAGAATTCTCTGAGTTGGTTTAAAGGTAGTCGTGTTACAGGGACTTCCCTGGTGGCACAGTGGTTAAGATCCATCTGCCAATGCAGGGGACACAGGTTAAAGCCCTGGTCTGGGAAGATCCCACATGCCGTGGAGCAACTAAGCCAGTGCGCCACAAATACTGAGCTTGCGCTCTAGAGCCCAAGAGCCAGAACTACTGAAGCCCGCGTGCCCAGAGCCCGGGCTCTGCAACAAGAGAAGCCACTGCAACGAGAAGCCCATGCACCGCAACGAAGAGCAGCCCCCGCTCGACGCAACTAGAGAAAACCTGCGCACAGCAACGAAGACCCAACACAGCCAAAAATAAATAAATTTATAAACATAAAGGTAGTCATGTTACAGTGGCCAGCACTGCATCGGCTGAGGCTCATGTGGACAACGTTTGGGCAATTCAGGAGCTAATAGTTTGCAATCCTGTGATTCAATTGGCTCAGCTAAGGCTGGCTCAGAATGTGGCATTTATAGTGTGCACAAGAGTATATAACACCTGGACCTGAGGGCTGGCCAAGCAGACAAGAACAAGTAGATACAAACACTGATACTATGCAATCAAAACCACTCAGTCTCCCATGATCCACCAGGGCTCATGTATTGTAACAATGATAATAATAATAGCATTGAGGGAATGTGGGTGGAGAAGGGACCCTCACCACAGATTTCAATGTGTCTTCCACCAAAGAGGAGACTAGCTGCCTCAGAGGACAGTTGCCATCCTCGAGAGAAAAATCTTTCTCTCTTGTTCACTCCAGGATGACCTCTTAATAGCAGTATGTTGGACCAGCTACCAGAGCTCCAGGGGAAAGTGGGTGCAGAGTGGTTTCCTCTGAGCCTAAAGCACTGAAGGTGGGACCAGTCATCATGGGATTGCGAGCCCAGACCATGTGGTTAACACTGGACAGCTGACCCGCCAACCGCAGCAGTGACCCAACAGATCCCCAGCTCAATTCACACAAACAAATCACTTCTTTTCATCTTAGTTTCTTGGTCTTTAAAATGGAGGATAAAAAATGTCTTCCATTCATAGGGTTGCTAAGGAAATCAATCAAGATACAATTTGTGAAACACTATGCACCAAAAAGGAAAATGAACAAGTTTGAGTAGCCAGTTGTCATGGCTACTACCTCCACTTGACACACCTGAGGGATCGTTAGGTCACTTATGATTTCTTGTGTTCATATGTCCTCTTCCTTGTCACCCAACTTTGTTTTTATAATTTTTATGTTTAATTGTGGTAAAACGCTCAAAGCATAAAATTTACTATCTTAGCCATTTTTAAGTGGACAGTTTGGTGGTGTTAAGTATATACATATTGTTGTACAACCAGTCTCCAGAACGTTTTTATCTTGCCAAAATGAAACACTACCCATTAAATTAAACTCTCCATTCCTCTCAAAATTCGTTTGAAGTAATCCTTTCCCTCAAGCTTCCAGAGCCATGATCAGCTAAAGCCGATGTGTCACACTGCCCCAGGAATTTTCTTCACCTTCCCATAATTTACTCATGAACGTGTATTATGTTGAGCTGACCGTAAGACAGGTTCTTAGCAATGCTTTGAAGCTAAAAAAAAATGTCATTATTCTCAAAGATCTTGCAGTATGTTTTACAAGTGTGTCAGTAATCAAGTGTGATTCAATGGTTATAAATGATACAGTTAAAGTCCATACAAGGTGTAGAAACAGCACAAAAGAAGAAGCCATCAATGTGTCAGGGAGAGGAATGCACAGGAAACAGGTGAGGAATGTTATTAAAGGTTTCCCGAAGGAGAAGGTCTTCAAGTTGGGATTTTAAGAATGAAGGGGTAGGAATTCCTCAGAGATGACAGTGGAAAAGTTTTGAAATACAAACAGTTCAGTCTAATATGAAGTATTCTTTGTCTAGCGTTTTCTCATCAATTGTCCAATTCACCACAGAGGTTTGAAATGATGACAATTTCAGGCACGAAGTTTAACAGAGTTTGGGCAGGGTGGTGATGACAGTGGCAGACCAGTGAAGGAGACAATTTTTGCAGAAAGACATGAAAATTCCATCTCTGTAGGTGACCCCTATCCTTACCATGCACACATTCTTCTAGGGACCAATATTCAGAATAAAAACAAAAATTATTTGTAAAATTTAGGTTTAAAATTTCTTCGTCTTATGATGTCTTTCCTTTCTTTGTTTCTCTCTCTTGATCTAGAGCTTGAAAATCAGTAATTCCTTTTCTGATATATTTTCAGTTTTCATGTTTGATTTCAAAGCTTTAGTTCTGTTTATATTGCTAAAAAGCCTACCAATTGTACAGGGAGAGTTTTTTGAAAAAACTATTCTTTTGTTGTTCAATGCCATTTTTAAAAATCATTCTTTTTAGAAACAATTCCTAAAATCGTATTTTACCAATAGTCATTTCAAACATATCTTTTAGATATATCCCAATTTAACTACTGATTAATGAAGAATTTAACTATTGATTGACTTTCCTTTTTGCCTAAGTACTCTAAAATGTTTATAGGATTGCTCTAAATTATTCCAAACACAATGAGATATTGAAAATCAGCACATTATGGCTTAAGTGTAAAGAGTTATTTCTAGTACAAATCCTACAGATGTTTTGAATGAAGAGTCAAAATATTTACAGACCTGTATATTTTAAGATCCCTTGTATCTTGCAATTGTAGTAATAGCTTCCATCTCACTTCAAAAGAAGGGATCGCCCAGGTAAAGAGAAGAGTGAAGTCAGAGCTGGGATCTGTCTTGGAGAAACAGTCCCAGGGACTTGGGAAGCACTGTCAGCTTCAGAAGGCTAATAGCCCCGGGACGTCTCAGCTTCTGAGGCAGAACTTACCTGAGTTCCATCCTTATCTGTCTTAGCTCCCAGGGGCTATAATTCAGAGGCTGCATTCCACAAAAGAATCCTAAACCCAAGTGAAATAACCCTGAAATGTCATGCCACTAGCACAGACCTGAGGGCAGGATAAACATATGGCCCAGGTAAACATAACAAGAATTGTACACAAGCTTAAAGTAGGTCTCCCTTCACCTTGATTGTCTTCTGCTATGTCTATGACACAATTTTAATGACAAATTAAAATTCAACAAAATGCTGAATGAGGACAAAGTTGAAATCTATTTGGAAAACTAGAGATACTCGCTTTTATGTGTATACACACTTGGGAAAAAAAAAAAAAAAAAAGGATGAAAGTTTCCCAGATGTTGTGGACCAGGGGCAAACATCCAGTTGCTTTCAATTACTAGAGAAGCAGGAGAGCGTTTTGACAGAACATCTCCATGTATAATTTAAATTCCATGATTCAGGGAGTTTAATTAGACGAAGGAAAAATGCCCTGTACTAATTTGTTTCATCATTGATCTCTCCAATTATAGTCTTTAATATGCCAGGAAATCTTATAGTCCTCAGGATGCAAAGTATATGAAAGCCTCATTGGGTTTCTTTTTATTCCATTTCCTCCTTTAGCATCAATGTTTCCATACTTGATTAATTGTAGCCAAAGTAAATATTTTAACATATCTCCCTCCTGAAATATAAAGTAACACAAATGTTTTTTTTGAAGTGACCATTTTTCTTTTTCACTCTGTGATTTTAGATTTTCTTTTCTGTTTCAGATACTAGAGCATCTGTTTTAAATATAATGCTTTTGGTTTTGAGTTCCCTCCCACATTTTTGTTAAGTGATACATCTGCTTAATGGTTCATCTTGAATTGGTTCATCTTGAAATGATGTCTGATTCTTTGAAATATGAAAATATATATGAGGAAATGACCATATTATTCATATTTAGAATACTATGCTTATGAAAAAAAAAAAAAAGAATACTATGCTTATGGATATACACATTTATGGTAAAAGATTTAAGACATGCATGAGAACGTCAGGACACAAGCTAGCTCCCAGGAGGGAGGGAAGAGAAAAGATGGGCTTCTGCTGTATCACTAACATTTTATTTCTTTAACAGAATAAAATATCTGAAGCAACTACGACATATTATTAAATCTGGTATAGGGTGTAGAGGCCCTTAACTGCCACAAGAATAGTCACAGAAACCTTAGGAATAAAGCCAATGCTAAATTCACATGAACTGTAAAGGTATAAAACATGAAAAGAAAGAATATCATAAGGTAGAAGCTATCATGATACAACAGGAAAAGACCTGGCTTTGAATCCCAGCTCTGTCACTTTGTAGATACAACCCAGGACAAGCTTTCCAATCCCTGTAAGTCACAACTTCTCTATTTGTAAAAGGAGTACAATAATATTTACTTTGTGGGTTATGAAGAGTATTGTGTTGCTATACATGTAGAATGCAAAACTATTATCAGACCCTTACATAATCTTTAGAGATAGAGTGATGATCACTTTATCAATAAAGTTTTAAATTCAATTCTAAACTGATTTCTAGATTTACTGAATTTTTTAAAAATTTCCGACAAACGAATTTCAATATTCCTCACTGAAACACTTTATAAAGTAATCCAAGCAATGAGATGCTAGTGTGAAAATGGATTATGTAATAAGGGATCTGAATAGAGAGAAGAATTAAAATAGAATATGGAAAATGAAGCAAACTATATATAAAAATGGGGTAGTGGGGATAACTCTCCTTAATTTTTTTTTAAATTTTTGTGGAAAAAAAAGAGGAAATCAATTGAACCACCTGACTACCCAGAGGGAAGAGAAAAGGAAAATTAATTATTTCTTTCACAGATGTTATCACATTTAACACTCTTAATAAAACTCAGAGGTTACACAAGCTAGTAAGTGGGAGAACTATTCTTCAAAACTAGGTTTACTTTCATTCTCAAATTCATACTTTTCCATTATTCTACAAAAGTATTTCCTTTCTGGATCTAATTCTGATCAACACAGAGTTGACTAAGAGGAGGTGATAATTATATACCAGTTTACAGAGCAAACTTGCTTATGAAATCTCTAAGTCACTACATCTTTGAATTTTGAAAAATGTAAATGTGAGAAAAATGTAATTCCAATACTGAAAAAGATAGATTCTGCAAACTGTTCACTAAGAATTTTTTTAGTATCGACCCTTATTAAAAAAGCAACTGTAACCACTGTAAAACAAATCAGAGTGCAGCCACTGTTCAAGACAGTATGGAGGTTTCTCAAAAAATTAAAAACAGAACTACCATATGACCCAGTAATTCCACTCCTGGGTATACAGCCCCCAAAAATGAAAACACTAATTTGAAAAGATCCATGCACCCCAATGTTCATAGAAGTACTAATTAAAATTGCCAAGACATGGAAACAACCTAAGTATCCATCAACAGATGAAGGGATAAGGAAGAGATGGTGTACGTGTATACAATGGAATACTACTCAGCCATGAAAAAGAAGGAAAATTTGCCATTTGCAGCAACATGGATGGACTTGGAGGGCATTATGCTAAGTAAAATAAGTCAGACAGAGAAAGATAAATATTGTATGATATCACTTATATGTGGAATCTAAAAAATACAACAAATTCGTGAATATAACATAAAAGAAGCAGACTCACAGATATAGAGAACAAACTAGTGGTTACTAGTGGTGGGCCGAGGGAGGGACAATATAGGAGTAGGAAATATAAATTATTGGGTATATGATAGGCTCAAGGATGTACTATACAACACAGGGAATATAGTCAATATTTTCTAATAACTGTAAATGGAGTGTAACCTTTAAAAATTATATAAAAAAAATTATATAAAAATATAAAATTTTTTTAAAAAGATCACTAGAACCATAATGGTTATAGAAAAATGGTTGTGGTAAACTAACTTCGTTTCTCTTTTAATAGATTATGATAGGCTGATCAGGGAAAGGCAATAGAAAATACTTTCCTAAACTTTATCAGGGCACCTGCAGAGTCTCTAATTCATTCATTCAGTAAGCAATTATTCAACACTATACTTTGCAAAGCCCACCTTGATATTTAAATAGCCCATTCCATGATGCTCCACACAACACACTTGCTAGGATCTGCTCACATATTTCCAAGAGTGCCACTCAATGAGTTTCCTCCATCTACCTCTTTGGTTAACATCTTTGCTCATCCTTCAAGATTCAGGAGTCTCTGCCTCCAGGGAGGCTTCCCTGATGCTCCTTTCCCTGAAGCAGTCCCTCCTGTATACAACCAAAGCTTCTTGTGCACTTATTTATCTAAGCATCTGTCCCACTGACTTGCAACTGTTTGTTGACTTGCTTGTCTCACTCCCCATTATAATCATCCTATTGGCAGGAGCTCTGTTCTATCTCTGTCCCTGGCAGAAAGTAAGGGTCCTATAAATACTGCTTGAACGAAAATCTGTTAAGCAGTATTGGAAGTGGTACCAGACCTGAGAGCGGTCACCTTACACATTTATTCAAGACAGTTTCTTTTGCGCTTGTTTTGACATGACTAAGTGAGCAAAAGCTGCTCACTTCCCAGCTCCCCTTAGAGGTCACCTTATCTACATAAGTTACAAACTTCTTTCCTCTTCAGATTGCTCAACACTTAACTGCTAAATCATTACAAACATATATAAAGAGCAGCCATACTCACTGCCGTAAAACAAATAGTAAAGTCTAATCCATAGGAAGCAATTTCCTAATTGCTCCCCTAATTAGCTAAGAGCATCCTCTTCCCAGGTGTTTATCCTGAGGTTGAACTGAGGAGGGAGTTCTAACTACATTTTTTGAGCACCTGGTAGCCTAAGCCCTGTCTATGCTTTAGCCCTTAACATGCATCTTTATGTCAATCAAGATCAGCCATTTGGGGTACTTCCCTGGCAATTACCCATGGTTAAGACTCCGCGCTTCTACTGCAGGGGGAATGGGTTCAATCACTAGCTGGGGAAATAAGATCCCGCATGCTTCACATGTAGCTAAATAAATAATTTTTTTAACATCTTTATTGGAGTATAATTGCTTTACAATGGTGTGTTAGTTTCTGCTTTATAACAAAGTGAACCAGCTATACATATACATCTATCCCCATATCTCCTCCCTCTTGCATCTCCCTCCCACCCTCCCTATCCCCACCCCTCTAGGTGGTCACATAGCAACGAGCTGATCTCCCTGTGCTATGCGTAAATAAACAAATTCTTAAAAATAATATTTTTAAAAAGATCAGCCATTTGGTTTCAGAGATGAGGAAACGGAGGTAAAGAAAAGAGAAGTGAGTAAGGACATGCAGCTATTGAGAGGCAGGATTTGGACCCAGGAGCTCTGGGTCCCCGGAAAGAGTACGTTCTATAACTTAGTACCTTTGAGCCACGATTCCTTTCCAAAGGGAACATCTCTGCAGGGTTTGTCGATCACTCTCAGATTATATCAAACTCTTTGAAACTTCAAGGCATTTTCAAGTATTAAAGCTTTGTAGGAAGCGATGATAAAATGTGGGTCTCCACCTACCAACATTATGCTCTCCATGCCCCTTAGCACAACTTGTTTGCTAAAATGCACACAGAGATGAGCTAGCCCAGAGGGGCGAGATCATTTTTGTTTGCTTGTTTTTCCTAGAAGGGGATTGTCTTCTCCCAGCCCCTGATGATCGGTAGCAACCACTGCAGCTGAATCCCTGCAAATCAGGCTCCCCTGGTCAGCAGACACAGCTCCTATCCAATGAATAACATTTCAAAGCTCAGAAGAACAGCCCTATTCCATGAGATACTCAGTACCCAGGCCCCAGGAAGACTAAGCCCTTAAAATCGTCAACCTAATGACTTGTACACCAAACTGCCATGGAACAGTTTGATTTGAGAGGACCGAGATACCTAACACCCAATCAGGCCACTATATCCAAGTGCACACAAGAATTAGGGAAAGTATACAAAAAGTAAATTTTTTCCCCATTCTCTTTGTCTATAGCTGATTGTTCGATGTTGCAAATAGAGTTTGAGTCTCATCCAATTGGTGTTCAGTGCCTTGAGCCTCTAATTTAAACCTGGAATCTCTTAATGAAACAAGTACAAGCCACCGGGCGCCAACGTCATTTGTTGGTCAGTAACGTCCAACTGCAAGGAGTAATGGCTGTATCTTGGACAGTTAATAGAGTTCAAAATAACTAAAACTTGCCCTAGTTTTTAAGAAACTCTGTAAAACACTTCTGGATTACAATGACATCTGGCTAGCAGTTCCCCATTTAGCTTATCCACTTCTTATGAAAAAGACTGTGAAATAATGGAAAAGAATATGAAAAAGAATGCAGTCACTTTGCTGTACAGCAGAAATTAGACACAACATGGTAAATCAACTATACTTCAATAAATTTTTTTTAAAAGACTATGAAGACACTGGGAAAAGATGAAAACTGATCATGAACCAAAATTAAATCAAATAAATGTCTCCTTTCAATAGGTCATTCACTGCTTCTAGAAGTGCAAGACTAGTGAATTTCTTGGGCACACACCCTTTGACATACTTCTTTCACCATTTGTAGCAACATGGATGGACCTGGAGATTATCACACTAAATGAAGTAAATCAGACAGAGAAAGACAAATCTCATATAATATCGCTTATATGTGGAATGTAAAAAACAAAATGATACAAGTGAACTTATTTACAAAAACATACTCACAGCCTTAGAGAACCAACTTATGGTTACCAGGGGGAAGGGTGGCAGGGAGGGATAGATTGGGAGTTTGGGATTGACATGTACATACTGCTACATTTAAAATAAATAATCAACAAGACCTACTGGGAACAGGGAACACTGCTCAATATTCTGTAACAACCTAAATGGGAAAAGCATTTGAAAAAGAAGAGGTACATGCATATGTATAACTGAATCACTTTGTTGCACACCTGAAATTAACACAACCTTGTTAATCAACTATGCTCCAATATAAAATAAAATTTTTTAAAAAATAAAATAAAGCTCAGGCTTCCCTGGTGGCGCAGTGGTTGAGAGTCCGTCTGCCGATGCCGGGGACGCAGGTTCGTGCCCCGGTCCGGGGGGATCCCACGTGCCGCAGAGCGGCTGGGCCCGTGAGCCATGGCCGCTGGACCTGCGCGTCCGGAGCCTGTGCTCCTCAACGGGAGAGGCCACAGCAGTGAGAGGCCCGCGTAACGCAAAAAAATAAAATAAAATAAAAATAAAAATAAAATAAAGCTGATGTGCAGTGAGAGTATGGGGGTGGACTGGACCTGCGCGTCCGGAGCCTGTGCTCCTCAACGGGAGAGGCCACAGCAGTGAGAGGCCCGCGTAACGCAAAAAAATAAAATAAAATAAAAATAAAAATAAAATAAAGCTGATGTGCAGTGAGAGTATGGGGGAAAACGGAGAAAGAGGACTTATAGAGCAGTTCCTTCTCAGTCTACTCCTGAAACATGGTATCGTATTGCCTTTGAATCCCATGAATGTGCCTAGGATCATTCAAACAAATCCATCGATTTTGCTCAAGTTTAATTAGAGTTTGGTTCCTGTGACTTAGAATCCTAATAGACCATCATTACAAACACACAGTTAACACAACTCAATTCGTTGATATGTGATGTCAATTCGAATTTGTACCAATGTTCCATTCTCAATTTCAAGTGATTATTTTTGGAAAACATGAGAAATTAATGAAAAGAAAAAGAAACATTACATACATTGGCTGAATAAAAAAGAGCCAAAGAAAAGAAACTGGGGGCCAAGTGGGTTACAGTTTTCTACTACAAAAACAGAAAACCCCATTAAATCTGTATAGGCAGTTCTAGGAAAGGATCATTGCAACTGCACATGAAATTTGTGTGGAAGGTAGAAAATCTCTAAATTATCTGAACTCCTAAATAGTGGGTGTTTGACTCACAACCAGCTTAATTTCACCTAACCAATGTCCTCACATTTCAGAAATTACCAGTGGCATATTCCCTTCTCAAAACCCCATGAAGACTAGTGGCTTATGAAAGTCTATATACTCAACACTGAAGACAAATAAAATGGATAGTCTTGAGGGAAAAAATGTTGTTGAGAAAATGACTTTTCAAAGGAGTTTGAATCCACAACCTTCCTTGGCTAAAATTTCATATCTCAGATTTCTAGACCAAGATCTTAGCTTACAACACTTATATACTAGAATAAATATCCTCAAGCAAATAACATCATTCTAATGTTCTGTCCTAAATCCAAGCTTACTTCAGGAAAAGAAATTTAAGTTACTGTCAGAATTGGTCACAGAAGTTCAGTTTCAGTATACACTGAAAAAACATATTTATTATATTCCGATCCTGACACAAGAGAGGTTCAAATGACTTTGCTTGGTTGGCTGTGTTTAGTTAGTAGGGGAATGTTTGTTCTCCCTCTGTATTGCTATCATAAAACACATTGATCATTGTCTGTAGCCATTTGGTTTTACTGTTTATATTTGAGAGATGTTGCAATATTGAGCCAGGAAGTCTCTTGTCACAGAGGGGAAATTATTTGGACCATAAATGGTTATTTACAAATAAAGCCAGCTTATTCATCTGCTTTTTGTTTATTTTGCTAATTATCAGAGCTAAATGAGTCCTTTCGTGTAGACATCTCCTGATTCCCAAGTCTCCTTCAAGCCGATCTTAAATACCAGAGGATTTATTTTTCACCAACCATCACAAGCAAATATTTAGCCTAATTTCCAAACGATTGCAATTGTGATTCCTGCCCCCTTATCTTGCCCTAATTTCATGGAATGAACATAAAAAAATGAGGACATTTTAAATTCAGTGGAACAAACAAGCACTGGATATTTTCAACTGCCAGGCCTGTGCTAGCCATTTAGGGTGCAAAAAATAAATACAGTTCTTCGTATATTTGGAGATGAAAGGAAACCAGAGGATCCACAAATGTTGGCCTCTATTCTCCATAAAGTCAAGACAGTCATTAGGAGTACAGGCCAGTGGGGAGCAAAAGCAAGTTCAAGGGAGACGATACAAGGAGAGGGGCAAAGTTTAAGATTTGCCACTAAAACAAGGGCTAGCATTAATTGAGTACTATATGCCAGCCAGTGGACAAATTGCTTTACTTATATTGCTCTTTTAATCCTTAAGACAATCTCTTGATGTAGGTACCATTGTTCTCATTTTAGAGATGAAGTAACTGGGAAATGGAGAGGTTGAATGACTTGCCCAAGGTCACACAACCTAGCGAATTGTAGAATCAGGATACAACCCACTCTCTGTAGAATCAGGATAAAACCCACCTATCTGCACAGCAGTAAGGGCCATGTTCAGTTTAACGTCTACGAATCCACAGTAACACAAGCTTGTAGAACAATGCCATTTTTTCTATCAAAGCTAATTGTTGAAGTCATCTAGGATTGACTGAGGATTGATTTGGTTGTTGTGGCTAAAGTATGGTCATGATGAAGTAACTGAGTGCGCTGAAGAGTCCCGTGGGAAAGAATGTTAGATTAGGAAGCGGAGTTAGTGCTGCCAGTTGAGGGCTGATGTTTTAGAAAAATTGAGTTTATTGATAGACTACAGGATTCAATAAAGACATAGAAGAGATTGAGGGAAGGTCAAGAAGTGAGAAAAATGAAAGAATAGGAAGTATAATCAGAATGGGAATTCCAAATTAGTTTTTTTTTTTTTTTAATTTTAGGCTGCTTTGGGTCTTTGTTGCTGTGCGTGGGCTTACTAGTTGCGGTGAGTGGGGGCTACTCTTGGTTGCGGTGCACGGGCTCTAGGTGTGCGGGCTTCAGTAGTTGTAGCACGCGGGCTCAGTAGTTGTGGTGCATGGGCTTAGTTGCTCCGCGGCATGTGGGATCTTCCTGGACCAGGGCTCAAACCCGTGTCCCCTGCATTGGCAGGCGGATTCTTAACCACTGTGCCACCAGGGAAGCCCCCAAATTAGATTTTAAAAGTAGAGTTAGGGAGGTCAAAATGGTTGACACCATCAACTTCCAATCCATCTCAATGATTAGACTAAACTAAACATGGTAATCCCAGTCTCTCTATCAAGGATTGGTTTAGGACTAGGCCTGCAATCTAGTCTGGGTGGAATGAGGGAAAGTCTGCTGGGAAGCTTCTGGGAATGTTTTTCATCACTATAGAAAAGAGGCACATGGAAAAAACTCAGCCCCCTTCCTCCTTTGGATGCTGTAGTGTCTTGGTCCCCTACTACAAGCTTAAGGTCAAAGCCAGCACAGACAGGAGGACAGAGACCATGGGAATTGTGGAATAATAAAACCAACCCTGATGAATATGCCTAAAGCTGCCTTATGTCTTAAATTTTATTACGTGAATTATAAATTCCCTTATCTTTTAAAGCAAATTAAACGGAGTTTTCTGTTGATTGCAGCCAAGGGCATCCTAAGTGATTCAGGGGTGGTTTCAGAAGATGACAGTATATTTTTGTAATTGTAAGTGACTAACATGGAGTGAAATCTGAAGCTGACAAGCAGAAGGTGAGAATGGTTTTATACAAACCTCCCATGAGTCTTATGGGAGGGAAATTTTTGGCTTGATGAGGTAAGAGGAATGGACTAGGAACAGCAATGGTCTGGGATGCTAAAAGACATTGTTACATATTTCATAATAAAAATAATATATTCATTTGATCAACTAATGAATGCCCATAAAATACCAGAATTGTGCCTTGGGCTGGGGACACATAGTAAGCAAACTATGTCTGCCCCAACAAAGCTTTGAGTCTAATGGGGGACACAGGCATTAATCAAATAATCAAATAATCACACAAACAAATATAAAATTACATCTGCTACAAATAAAAGGACATCTGTCACAAAAGAGAGGTTGAGATTTCTAGGTCAAGATGGGAAAATGCACAAACTACAACTCATTTCCTCCTATTCCAAATGAAGATAAATGCTACGTAAAAATTATAAATAAAAATATTTAAAACTACACAGAGAAGGAGAGAAAGAGAGAGAGGTCTTAAGGAATGAAAAACAGAGAAGGAACCCATGGTGTTTGGTAGGAACCTAAGTCAGGAAGCCAACAGAGGACCCAGATGAAATGCAGGCCTTGGGGCTGGGGGTTTTGGTGCCCTGTGGTGAGGCAAGCTGAAACCGTTAGACTCAAATGCTGTGCTGAGCCAGAACTGGGTTCACCCTGTAAAACTGAACACTGGGAATATGTGGCTCATGTATGAACTGGGACTGAAGGATCTCCACACATGTGCCCAAGTTGATGAACAGAAGCTAGGCATTTGCCCATAGCCTTAGACCAGAAGCCTCCATCTATACCTCATATAATGCAGGGCCCATATTGCATTATTCTAGTTGTTCAAAACTTCAGAGTGGGAAGAAGGAAAGCAGGAGGCGCGACATAGCCATTGCGGAGAGTAGGTAAGTAAACTACAATTTTATATCTGAACCATTGTGACCTATCGCGTAACTTCCTCTTGCAGCACTGGGTGCAGACATGGAAAGAACAGGTAACTGGATTCATCTAGGATCAGGGATTTACCAGACCAAGGTGATGAACAAAACAGAAATAAAAGAGAATTCTGGCTACAGGAAGGGGTGTTTTTGAAATCATGAGCCTTAGACTCTAAACCTGAAATAAAGAGGGAAATGAAGAAAAAAGAAGCTAGAAGAGTTGTTGGATTACATGTTTTGAAAAGAGGAAGAAAGTTCTAGTAGGAGAATAAGCAACTGTCAGGGAAGGAGATTTTGGTTACAGGTAATGATGTATGAAGTAGTGATTTTGTAAATGGATCAATTAGAAGTAATGTGAGAGCACGTGGCAGAAGTGTAGAGGAGGAAGAAATCAGAGTTAATAGCACAGAATGCGTCATCTATGCCATTATCATCCTAGGTTACAGGAAAAATGGGTATCATAGGTTACAGGAAAAGATGGGAGGAACTGAGATGGAGAAAATTAGGCAGGTGCCAATATTTTAGATGAATGGCAGGGGAAATGACTGGGAAAGTTGGTGTATGACAGCAAGCAATAGGATAGAGGGTAATAAAATGGATTAGGTCTCAGTGGAGAGGGTTTTTACAAGACAGTGGCGAAATGGAGGTGGCAGTGGTAAGCTAGGAAGACACCAGCCCTACCTTCTTGTCCTAAGGTATATAGGGTTTGTGAAAATAAACAGCCACAGCCCTTTACGAGAGCTTCAGGTATTCTCAGGAAAGAGCCAGATTTCATGAAAGGCAAGGAAGCTGAGAGAATATTCAGGCAACACGTGGAAAATATGAGGAAAAGTATCACTGGCTATGGAATAGCAGTTCTAGAGAGAAGAGCAAAAGAGTTTGGGAGGTGAGGAAATGTAGAGTGGCTAGTTGAAGAGGAAGGAAGCAGCAAGCATGATGGGAACTTCACTCATGCTTTGACTGATTAAAAAGGAAGATGAAGCATGGGGGGTCTGATCTCAGTAGTCTCTCTGAGAAAGGTAGTCAATGGACCTGCTAGCCGGACTTAACTCACTTGACTGAGATGATGGTGGATCCAGAACCTACAGACAAAAGCAGCTACTAGATGAGCTTCCACTTATTGAATGAATATTATACACCAAGTATTGCTTGTATCTATTTCATTTAAAGCTGGCAACAGCCTTGTGAGTTAAGTGTCATTATTCTAAATTTACAAATGAAGAAACAGACTTAGATGAATGTGGCAAAGCTAAAATCCAAAGTTTAATAGAGGTTGCCACCAGTGGCTCATGAACTGTAACAGGCCAAAAACATACTTTGAATGTTTCATTTGGCCCACATGTTTTCCAAAAAAATACATATAGCTATAAAGGAGTTGATTATCTAGATCACCTTACTTGTTTTTATTGTTACCGGATTACTCCTGTGGGCATCTAAATTTGCTAACCTTATTTAGACTAGATGTATCTGACTCCATATTTTGCCAAGTATTTCAAAAGTATTTAACAAGAAAAGGCAGCTTCTATTTCTGGCCATGACAGAGTAAACCACCCTAAACAACTCTAAAATTGGACAAAATATACAAGGCAACTACTTTCAGGTATTGAACCACAAGCAATACAGGATCATGATCCTCAAGAGAAGGAAAATACATGAGATGAACAATATTCTCCATAGATTGCTGCCTGGGGACAATTTCCAGATGACTGAGTACAAAGGTGAAGCCCAAGCAGAGCACAAAGTCTTACTGAGCTAATGAAGCAGGAGTCGGAGTTCAGAGCTACTGAAGCAGATGGAATTTGTGCTTCATCGTTCAAGAGAAGAAGTAATGCACAGAGGAGAGGTTCCAAAATCTGCATGGGGTGCCCAGTGGGTTACTGGACAAGGCTGGGCTATATTCACAGGGTAAGGTAACACAAGGCCAGCAAAGAGTAGATGATGCAGGACTGAGAGCTGACAGGAGACAAGAGAGATCAATGGAGCTGAGAGATGGTGGATTTCTACTCCAGCCACTGTTAAGGCTCATAGAGAACTCCATAAATGTCATGTCTTAGGAATAGGACCATGACCTTAAGTAAAAGCCATATCCTACAAATAAGGAGAGCAAGGCTCAAAAATATTTGAAGACATAATGGCTGAAAATTCCTAAAACTGGTTATAAACAAAAACCTACAGATCCAGGAAGCACAGCAAACCCCAAGTAGCATAAACTAAACGAAAAGCAAAATCAAGCCTAGGTATATTACAGTCAAACTACTAAAGAGAAAAATTTTAAAGGAGCTATAAAACAAAAAAGGACCTTAAATACAGAAAAACAAGGATAAAAATGATGTCTGATTTTCTATCACAAACAATGGAGAATAGGACACAAGGGAATGTGTTCTTTAAAACAACAAACAAAAAAGGTTTACCTAAAATTCTTTAACCAGTGAATATATCTTCTAAAAATGAGAATGAAATACAGACATTTTCGGATAAAGGAAAGTTAAGAGAATTTGTACCCAGCAGACTTGCATTATAAGAAATGCTAGAGGAAGCTCTTTAGGCTGAAGGAAATGACATATCAGAGGAAGAGCTTTGTTGACACAAAAGGAATAAATAACACCGGAAGTGGTAAATAGCTGAATAAATACAAAGGCTAGCAGTTTTGTTCTTCCTTAATTTCTGTGAAACACAATTAACAATTTAAAGCAAAAATAATGGCATTGTGTTGTGAGGTTTATATCATATGCAAAAGCAGAATATAAGACAAGAAGTGCACAAAGGATGGGGATAAATGGAATTATTTTGTAAAAAAAAGCAACTCATTTTCAATTCTACCAAAAATACATAAAATACTAAGGAATACATTTTATAAAAGAAGTTCAAGATTTGACCACTGGAAACTACAGCAAATCACTGAAATAAGTTAAAGCTCTAAATAAATGGAAAGACATTCCATGTTCATGGATTGGAAGACAATATTATTAAGTATAACTTATCAACAAATTGATCTATAGATTCAATGAAATCCCTAACAAAAGCCCAGCTGACTTTTATTTTTGCAGAAATTAACAAGCTGATTGTATGAAAATTCTAAGAATCCAGAAGAGCCAAAACAATTTTATAAATGAAGTACAAAGTTAGAGAACCCACACTTCCCAATTTTAAAACTTACTAAAAAGCTATAGTAATCAAGATTATACGGTACTTGTATATGGATAGACATACAGATCAATAGAATAGAATTGAGAATCTAAAAATAAACTCACACATTTATGGTCAATTGAGTTCTGATGAGTGCCAAGACAATACAATGTGAAAAAATAGACTTTTCAATAAATATTGCTACTACAATTGTATATACATGCAAAAGAATGAATTTGGAATCAATGAATCTACTTCATACCACATCACTACTCAACTCAAAACAGATCAAAGACCTAAGTAAAAAGAGCTAAAACTGTAAACTCTTAGGAGAAAGCATAGCACAAGTCTTCATGACTTGGATTAGGCTGTTTTCTTTGATATGACACCAAAACCTCAAACAACAAAAACAAAATAGATAAATTGGACTTCATAAAAACTTTAAACATATGTGCTTCAAAAGACACTAGGAAGAAAGTGAAAAAATTCACAGAATGTGAGAAAATATTTGCAAATCATATACCTGATGAGGGACTTGTATCCACAGCATATAAAGCACTCTTACAACTCAACAAATAACCTGACTAAAATATGGGCAAAGGATTTGAACAGACATTTCTCCAAAGAAAACATACAAATGTGCCAATAAGCACACTGAAATATGCTCAACATCACTAGCCATAGGGAAATGCCAGTGAAAACCACATTGAGCTACCACCTCACACCCAATAGGATGGCTATAATTTTTTCTAAAAAATAGACAATAACAAGTCTTGGTGAGGATGGGGAAAAATCAGGACCCTTGTATATTGCCAGTGGAACTGTAAAATGGTATAGCCACTTTAGAAAACAGTTTGGCCGTTCTTCAAATATTTAAACACAGAGTAACCATAACCGTACGACCCAGCAATTCCACTGCTAGGTATATACCAAGAAAACCGAAAATATATGTTCACCCAAAAACTTGTACACAATGTTCATAGCAGAATTAGTCATAATAGCCAAAAAGTGGAAATCATCCAAAGTCTATCAACTGATGAATGGATAAACAAAATGTGGTCTGTCCATGCAATGGAATATTATTCAGCCTTAAAAAAGAATGAAGTACTGACACATGCTTCAACATGGATGAACCTTGAAAACAATATGCTAAGTGAAAGAAGACAGATACAAAAAGCCATGTATTATAGGCTTCCATTTATATGGAATATCCAGAATAGGCAAATCTATAGAGACAGAAAGCAGGTTAGTGATTGCCAGGGCCTTGGAGGAGGCAGAATGGGGAGTGACTGATTATGGTTAGGGAGTTTCTTTCAGGAAGATGAAAATGTTCTGGAAGTGGATAATGGTGACATTTGCACACTCTCTGAATTTATTAAAATCCACTAAATTATATACTTTAAAAGGGGTGAATTTAATGGTATTTGAATTATATCTCAATTTTAAAACTTGAAGAACTCTGTAGAAAGACATAAAACAATGGCTGTCTTATTTGAGACAGGAAAACTCCCAAAATTAAACTATAAGTTTTGTGCAGTTCCAATCAAAACCTTAACAGGACTTTTTTTTTCACTTGACGAAATAATTGTAAATTTCATTTGGGAAATGAAAGAATCATAAGGAAAAAATCTGGAAAATATAAAACTTAAGTTCATTGAGGTTGTTGAATTAGTTCTCCTGGATATTATGTTGTGTTGAAATGCTACAATGTTTAAAAGCATATTCAGTGAGGTATTGTTCAATTTTTAATTTTTAAAATAATGCAAATATATTACATTTAACACTAAATCAAACAAAAAAGCAAAATAAAAAATAAATTAAAATTATGCATCCCCTTCTCCAATGCTAGTTTATTCTATTTCAAACTGAAAATCCCTCTTCTATCAATATATCCTCCTATGCATAATTTCAAGTCACTTTTTTAGCCTTGTTGATTTTCTCTGAATATAGATTAATTTATCAGTAGCCTCCCTAGAATTTGGCACCTAACCTGAATATATTTGATATAGAATGGCACAAAATAAAGGTTTATTTTGTTGGTTAATATGGTTACTTCATTAACATTAATGCATCCTAAAATCATATTAGCCCTTTAGGGCAGCTAATTTACAATGTTGACTGATATTTTTTTTTTTTTTTTTTTTTTTGCGTTATGTGGGCCTCTCACTGTTGTGGCCTCTCCTGTTGCAGAGCACAGGCTCCAGATGCACAGGCTCAGTGGCCATGGCTCATGGGCCTAGCCGCTCCGCGGCATGTGGGATCTTCCCGGACCGGGGCACGAACCCATGTCCCCTGCATCGGTAAGTGGACTCTCAACCACTGCACCACCAGGGAAGCCCTGTTGACTGATATTGAGTCAATGACTAGTGACTGAAGCCCTATGAGCTATTCATAATCAGTGCCGCTAAGCCAAAACTCTCTTTATCATCCTGTCCCTTGTGCAGTACTACCTGGAATAGAGTATGTGACCTTACCTTTATTTCCATCAAATTTCACTTTAATCTAACTGTCCCAGTCCTTTGTGTTTGATGTAATCATTCAAGGCATCCATGAATTCAGCCAACTCTGTGAAATCTGAAAATTTGTAAAGAACAATCCTAGATTATTATCTAAGTCACTGATGAAAATGATTATCAGGGTATCTTGGGGGACACAGACTGCAGAAAATATGAAAATCTCCATATACGTTAATTAGTTCCCATCATGTTTCTGGCATTTAGCCCAAAGGTGCTCAGATCTTAGTATATTTAAGAGTCACCTGGGTAGCTTGTAAATTTCCTGGACTCACTTCTAGAGATTTTGATTCAATAGGTTTAGAATGAGGTCCAGCAACTGGCAATTAAACTGAACATCCACAGAACTCACTTTTAGATTTACCTAAAACTGTATTTTTCTCTCTTGGTGATAAGCACACTGAAGAGGTCACGTCATATACCTTGCTGAAGGCAAGATGCAATGTCTACTGCATTCACTTCACCCACCAGCCTGGCTCTCTGTCAAAGAGAATGGAATTAATATGCAACAAAACCCAAGTTATTTTCTTATAAACAATGTTGCCTATGTGCTCACAAACCATTTTTTAATAATCAGTCCTAGAATCTTACTTTTACACATTTTTATTCAATTAACAAGTATTTGGGGGGACTAGTATATGCTAAGTATTATGCTAGCTACACTCCCCCCAGTGGTATGAGTTTTTCATTGTACCCATGTTCACAATGGGTCTTATAATTCTTCATTGTACTTAGCTTGACTAGAATAAAAATTTGTGTTATTTTAATTTGCATTTTGATTACCTTCCATAATGAAATTGAAAACTTCTCCACATTTTTCTTGACCATTGCAAATTCCCTACTGATTCCCACCTATCAATTGCTGCATTTATTTTTTTTCCTAATAAACATGTAAGTTATCACTGTTATTTTTAATCTGTTATGTGGGTTGCAAATAGTTTTGTTTCTCTGTTTGTTCTCAGTTTGTTTTCTTTTAACCTTTTTTTAATATAAATTTATTTATTTATTTATTTATTTATTTATTTATTTATGTTTGGCTGTGTTGGGTCTTAGTTGCTACACGCAGGCTTTCCCTAGTTGAGGCGAGCGGGGACTACTCTTCGTTGCAATGCGCAGGCTTCTCATTGTGGTGGCTTCACTTGCTGCAGAGCACGGGCTCTAGGCACGCAGGCTTCAGTAGTTGCAGCACGCGGACTCAGCAGTTGTGGCTCACAGGCTCTAGAGCACAGGCTCAGTAGTTGTGGCACACGGGCTTAGATGCTGCACAGCATGTGGGATCTACCCAGACCAGGGATCCAACCCACGTGCCCTACATTGGTAGGCGGATTCTTAACCACTAAGCCACCAGGGAAGTCCCTCTTTTAACCTTTTTATGACTTTTTCCTTTTATAGCAAGTATGTTTCTATTTGTTATGCAGACAAAGATAACAATCATTTTATTGTAGTTTCTGCTACTGTGTGAGACCATGTTTTAAAAGTCTTCCTCCAAGATTATAAAAATATTGAATTATATTATCTTCAGAATCTTCTAATTTTTATATATTTAAATTTTTGATATCTTTGTATCTTTTAATCTGTTGTATATTTCCATAATTCCTTTAAATATAATCCTTCAAAAATCTGGATCAAGGATATTAATAACATTATTGTTTAAATACTAAAAATTGAGGGACTGCCTGGATGTAACATAAGATGAGACTAGTTAATTATGTAGAGCATACATAAGATAGAATGCTGTGGCAAATGAGATTTTGCTCTAGGCAGATATATTCTGACTTGAAAATATTCAGAATTTAATGCTAAGTGAAACAAAGTAGGAGTAGACCTAGAAACACACACATATATACATATTCATCAAGTTTGAAACTAAAACTATATACTGTGTTGAGCTGTAATAACTTTGAGCAAAATAAGAAAATATGATATAGTATAAAGTAGAAACTATTTGGTTTTAGGTGACCTGTATACTATTTGGAAGTTGTTTAGAAATTTTTGTTTTCAAATACAACTGTGCTGTCCCTGTGAATCATCAATGCCCAGACCAAGTCAGTAAAATACTTACTGCAAATGAGCACAAGTTTAACTATTTCTATGTTGTCATATGCAAATATAAATATAACACCACATTTTACTACAATGACAGCCAGCATGCTTCTTCACTTAAACTCTTACATTTAAATGAATTTCTAATAGTCAATTAAAAACAACTCTCGGATAAGAGTTTCCACATGAAAACTGTGTCAGGGGTCCCCAAGGCCACCCCCAGGTTTGATGATTTGCTGGGAGGACTCATAGGACTCAGCAGAAAGCCATACTCATGGCTATGATTTATTACGGCAAAAATATCAAAGCAAAATCGAAGCAAAGGTCAGAGGAAATTATGCAAAGCTTCCAAGAGTGCTCTCCCAGTGGAGTCACACAGGAAGCAGTTAAATCACCAGCAACAAGTTGTGACAACACGTGTAAAATGCTGTCTACCAAGGAAACTCATTAGAAACGCAGCACCCAGGATTTTTATTGGGGGCTGGTCACATAGGCACCCTCTGCCTAGCATGTTCCAAAATTCCAGATTACCAGAAGGAAAGCAGGTATTCAGCAAAAACCATATTGTTTGTACAAACTGTCTAGGCAGAGTGAGCCGCTCTTATCAGTTCTGGGAATGGTCGAAACCTTCCAGAAATCCAAGTTTCCAGACGCCAGTCAAGGGCCACCTTGCAAGCAGGCATTTCCAAGGACAGCAGTCTGCAGCCTGCTATGTTAACTCTCTTCTGCACACAAATGTTCACTCTTAAGTACAAGTTACCAAGTATACAGGAATGTGTTAGGCTCATCCACACCCAAATAAATTTAAACAAAGAAAATAAGTCAATTAAGTTCACCCTAAAATTCACTGTTATTGGGCCCACCAATAAATTATTGATGTGACCAACTCAGAAGGGATCAGAAATTAAAATACTACAATTTCCTACCTTTGTAAAACTAAATGTACATTTGTTTAAGACAACGTGGAAAACCTAGAGAAATATTAAACAAGATTCAGTGAAACCCTCAATCCTAGATTACCACTGCTAACTTTTTCATGTATTAACATAGTTGATGCCACACTTAATATTACATTTTACTTTAGTTTACCTTCATTTTTCATGCCACTAAAAATTCCCAATAAACATTTTTCATAATGAAAAGTATGTTATCTCTGGTTATAAAATAATTTCTAAAGCCTCTCCCTTTTGTTGGACAGATAGGTGATTTCCTGTCATTAATATTCTTTTTAAACCTCATAAAACCTTTCAATGGCTTCCTATTGCTCTTAGAATAAAGATCAAAATCTTTAATATGGTCACAAGGCCCCAGATGTTCTAGGACAGCGGTCCCCAACCTTTTTGGCACCAGGGACCCGTTGCGTGGAAGCCAATTTTCGGTGGGGGGAGGGAGGTGACGGTTCAGGCGGTAATGCCGGCAAAGGGGGGCGGGAGACGAAGCTTCGCTTGCTCGCTCACCCGCCCGCTGCTCACCTTCTGCTGTGTGGCCACTTCCTAACAGGCTGCAGACTGCTACCAGTCCGGGGGGTGGGGACCCCTGCTCTAGGGCCTCCC
>NW_006775143.1:7353758-7370140 GCF_000442215.2 Lipotes vexillifer | reverse complement strand
TCTGCAAACTCCCTCTTTCCCATTTACCCTCTACACTCAGTCACCATGGCGTTCTTTGAATTCCTCAAATGTGCCACTGTCTCCCACTTCATGTTTTACAAATGTGTAGGTAGCCCCTACCTTATATACTGCAATTATCACAGTTTTAGTCATGTAATTATTCAAGTACACAAATCTTTAAAATGTCCATCTCTCATAATAGGCAGTAATCCATGAAGGCAGAGAGCATCTCTGTCTTGTTCACAGATGTGTTCCCAGTGCTAAATGTTGCCCCTGGAATGTAAATGTGCAAAGATAATTGTGAAATTAAAGAATAAATGCATAAATAATAGAATTTTACCTTTATGAGAACTTTAAATCAGTATCTTTCATAACTTTATTCACTGAATTCCCACATTTCTTAAGCTATCATTAAAATTTTTTTTTACTTGTACAACTTTCATTTCCTTTATACCTCTTCAACTATTACGGTAAATAGTTAAATCCATTTAATTCTGTATACATTTCTTTTTTTTTAATGTCTTTATTGCAGTATAATTACCTTACATGGTGTGTTAGTTTCTGCTTTGTAACAAAGTGAATCAGCTATACATATACATATATCCCCATATCCCCTCCCTCTTGCGTCTCCCTCCTACCTGCCCTATCCCACCCCTCTAGGTGGTCACAAAGCACCAAGCTGATCTCCCTGTGCTGTGCAGTTGCTTCCCACTAGCTATCTATTTTACATTTGGTAGTGTATATAAGTCCATGCCACTCTCTCACTTTGTCCCAGCTTACCCTTCCCTCTCCCCCTGTCCCCAAGTCCATTCTCCACGTCTGCGTCTTTATTCCTGTCCTGCCCCTATGTTTTTCAGAACATTTATTTCTTTTTTAAGATTCCATATACATGTGTTAGCTTACAGTATTTGTTTTTCTCTTTCTGACTTACTTCACTCTGTATGACAGACTCTAGGTCCATCCATCTCACTACAAATAACTCAATTTCGTTTCTTTTTATAGCTGAGTAATTTTCCATTGTATATATGTGCCACATCTTCTTTATCCATTTATCTGTCAATGGACACTTAGGTTGCTTCCATGTCCTGGCTATTGTAAATAGAGCTGCAATGAACATTTTGGTACATGACTCTTTTTGAATTATGGTTTTCTCAGGGTATACACCCAGTAGTGGGATTGCTAGGTCATATGGTAGTTCTATTTGTTTTTTAAGGACGCTCCATACTGTTCTCCATAGTGGCTGTATCAATTTACATTCCCACCAACAGTGCAAGAGGGTTCCCCTTTCTCCACACCCTCTCCAGCATTTATTGTTTGTAGATTTTTTGATGATAGCCATTCTGACTGGTGTGAGGTGATACCTCATTGTAGTTTTTTATGCGGGCCTCTCACTGCTGTGGCCTCTCCTGTTGCGGAGCACAGGCTCCGGACGCGCAGGCCCAGCGGCCATGGCCCACGGGCCCAGCCGCTCCGCGGCACGTGGGACCCTCCCAGACCGGGACACGAACCCGCATCCCCTGCATCAGCAGGCGGACTCCCAACCACTGCGCCACCAGGGAAGCCCCTCATTGTAGTTTTGATTTGCATTTCTCTAACGACAAGTGATGTTGAGCAAGGAATGCAAGAGATTTCTGTGCATTAATTTTGTATCCTGCTACTTTACCAAATTCATTGATTAGCTCTAGTAGTTTTCTGGTAGCATCTTTAGGATTCTCTATGTATAGTATCATGTCATCTGCAAACAGTGACAGCTTTACTTCTTCTTTTCCTATTTGGATTCCCTTTATTTCCTTTTCTTCTCTGATTGCTGTGGCTGAAACTTTCAAAACTATGCTGAATAACAGTGGTGAGAGTGGACAACCTTGTCTTGTTCCTGATCTTAGAGGAAATGGTTTCAGTTTTTCTCCACTGAGACGATGTTGGCTGTGGGTTTCTCATATATGGCCTTTATGATGTTGAGGTAAGTTCCCTCTATGCCTACCTTCTGGAGAGTTTTTATCATAAATGGGTGTTGAATTTTGTCGAAAGCTTTTTCTGCATCTATTGACATGATCATATGGTTTTTCTCCTTCATTTTGTTAATATGGTGTATCACATTGGTTGATTCACGTATATTGAAGAATCCTTGCATTCCTGGGATAAACCCACTTGATCATGGTGTATGATCCTTTTAATGTTCTGTTGGATTCTGTTTGCTAGTATTTTGTTCAGGATTATTGCATCTATGTTCATCAGTGATATTGGCCAGTAGTTTTATTTTCTTGTGACATCTTTGTCTGGTTTTGGTATCAGGGTGATGGTGGCCTCGTAGAATGAGTTTGGGAGTGTTCCTCCCTCTGCTATATTTTGGAAGAGTTTGAGAAAGATAGGTGTTAGCTCTTCCCAAATTGTTTGATAGAATTTGCCTGTGAAGCCATCTGGTCCTGGGCTTTTGTTTGTTGCAAGATTATTAATCACAGTTTCAATTTCAGTGCTTGTGATTGGTCTGTTTACATTTTCTGTTTCTTCCTGGTTCAGTCTTGGAAGGTTGTGCTTTTCTAAGAATTTGTCCATTTCTTCCAGGTTGTACATTTTATTGGCATAGAGTTGCTTGCAGTAATCTCTCACATTCCTTTGTATTTCTGCAGGGTCAGTTGTTACTTCTCCTTTTTCATTTCTCATTCTAATGATTTGAGTCTTCTTGTTTTCTTGATGAGTCTGGCTAATGGTTTATCAATTTTGTTTATCTTTTCAAAGAACCAGCTTTTAGTTTTATTGATCTTTGCTATCATTTCCTTCATTTCTTTTTCATTACTTCTGATCTGATGTTTATGATTTCTTTCCTTCTGCTAATTTTGTTTTTTTTTTAATTCTTCTTCCTCTAATTGCTTTAGGTGTAAGGTTAGGTTGTTTACTTGAGAGGTTTCTTGTTCCTTGAGGTAGGATTGTACTGCTATAAACTTCCCTCTTAGAACTGCTTTTGCTGTATCCCATAGGTATTGGGTCATTGTATTTTCATTGTCATTTGTGTCTAGGTATTTTTTGATTTCCTCTTTGATTTCTTCAGTGATCTCTTGGCTATTTAGTAGTGTATTGTTTAGCCTCCATGTGTCTGTATTTTTTACAGATTTTTTCCTGTAATTGATATCTAGTCTCATAGCATTGTGATTCGAAAAGATACTTGATAGGATTTCAATTTTCTTAAATTTACCAAGGCTTGATTTGTGACCCAAGATATGATCTATCCTGGAGAATGTTCCATGAGCACTTGAGAAGAAAGTGTATTCTGCTGTTTTTGGATGGAATGTCTTATAAATACCAATTAAGTCCACCTTGTTTAATGCATTATTTAAAGCTTGTGTTTCCTTATTTATTTTCATTTTGGATGATCTGTCCATTGGTGAAAGTGGGGTGTTAAAGTCCCTTACTATGACTGCGTTACTGTCGATTTCCCGTTTTATGGCTGTTAACATTTGCCTTATGTATTGAGGTGCTCCTATGTTGGGTGAATAAATATTTACAATTGTTATATCTTCTTCTTGGATTGACCACTTAATCATTCTGTAGGGTCCTTCTTTGTCTCTTGTAATAGTCTTTATTTTAAAGTCTATTTTGTCTTCTGCGAGAATTGCTGCTCCAGCTTTCTTTTGATTTCCATTTGCATGGAATATCTTTTTCCATTCCCCCATGTTCAGTGTACATGTGTCCCTAGGTCTAAAGTGGGTCTCTTGTAGACAGCATATATACAGGTCTTGTTTTTGTATCCATTCAGCCAGTCTATATCTTTTGGTTGGAACATTTAATCTGTTTACACTTAAGGTAGTTATCAATATGTATGTTCCTATTACCATTTTCTTGTTTTGGGTTTGTTATTGTAGAACTTTTCCTTCTCTTGTGTTTCCTGCCTAGAGAAGTTCCTTTAGCATTTGTGTAAAGCTGGTTTTGTGGTGCTGAATTCTCTTAGCTTTTGTTTGTCTATAAAGGTTTTGATTTCTCCATAGAATATGAATGAGATCTTTGCTGGGTAGAGTAATCTTGGTTGTAGGTTTTTCCCTTTCATCACTTTAAATATGTCCTGCCACTCCCTTCTGGCTTGTAAAGTTTCTGCTGAAAGATCCGCTGTTAACCTTATGGGGATTCCCTTGTATGTTATTCGTTGTTTTTCCCTTGCTGCTTTTAATATTTTTTCTTTGTATTTAATATTTGGTAGTTTGATTAATATGTGTCTTGGCGTGTTTCTCCTTGGGTTTATCCTGTATGGGACTCTGCACTTACTGGACTTGATTATTTCCTTTCCCATATTAGGGAAGTTTTCAACTATAATATCTTCAAATATTTTCTCACTCCCTTTCTTTTTCTCTTCTTCTTCTAGGACCCCTGTAATTCTCATGTTGGTGTGTTTAATGTTGTCCCAGATGTCTCTGAGACTGTCCTTAATTTTTTTCATTCTTTTTTCTTTATTCTGCTCTGCAATAGTTATTTCCACTATTTTAACTTCCAGGTCACTTATCCATTCTTCTGCTTCAGTTATTCTGCTATGGATTCCTTCTAGAGAATTTTTCATTTCATTTATTGTGTTGTTCTTCATTGTTTGTTTGCTCTTTAGTTCTTCTAGGTCCTTGTTAAACGTTTCTTGTATTTTCTCCATTCTATTTCCAAGATTTTGGATCAACTTTACTATCGTTACTCTGAATTCTTTTTCAGGTAGACTGCCTATTTCCTCTTCATTTGTTTGGTCTGGTAGGGTTTTACCTTGCTCCTTCATCTGCTGTGTGTTTCTCTGTCTTCTCATTTTGCTTAACTTACTGTGTGTGGGGTCTCCTTTTCACAGGCTGCAGGTTCTTAGTTCCTGCTTTTTTTGGTGTCTGCCCCCAGTGGGTAAGGTTGGTTCAGTGGGTTGTGTAGGCTTCCTGGTGGAGGGGACTGGTGCCTGTGTTCTGGTGGATGAAACTGGATCTTGTCTTTCTGGCGGGCAGGACTGCATCTGGTGGTGTGTTTTGGGGTGTCTGTGACCTTATTATGATTTTAGGCAGCCTCTCTGCTAATGGGTGGGGTTGTGTTCCTGTCTTGCTAGTTGTTTGGCATGGGATGTCCAGCACTGGAGCTTGCTGGTCGTTGAGCGGAGCTGGGTCTTAGTGTTGAGTTGGAGATCTCTGGGAGAGCTTTTGCTGTTTGATATTACACGGGGTCGGGAGGTCTCTGGTGAACCAGTGTCCTGAACTCAGCTCTCCCACCTCAGAGGCACAGGTCTGACACCTGGTTGGAGCACCAAGACCCTGTCAGTCACATGGCTCAGAAGAAAAGGGAGAAAGAAAGAAAGACAGAGACAGAGACAGAGACAGAGAGAGGGAGGGAGGGAGGGAGGAAGGAAGGGAGAAAGGAAGAGAGAAAGGAAGAAAGAAAGAAAGAAAGAAAGAAAGAAAGAAAGAAAGAAAGAAAGAAAGAAAAATGTTATTAAAATAAAAAGTTATTCAAAATTTAAAAAGTAAAAAAAAAAAAATGAAAGAAGAGAGCAACCAAACCAAAAACAAATCCACCAATGATAACCACTGCTAAAAACTATACCAAAAAAAATGGACAGAACCCTAGGACAAATGGTAAAAGCAAAGCTATACAGACAAAATCACACGAAGAAGCATACACATACACACTCTCAAAAAGAGAAAAAGGAAAAAAAAAAATATATATATATATATAAAGGAAGCAAGCAACCAAATCAATAAACAAATCTACCCATGATAATCATCTCCAAATACTAAACTAAGATAAACATAAAACCAAAAACAAATTAGATGCAGAAAGCAAACCCCACGTCTACAGTTGCTCCCAAAGTCCACCTCCTCAATTTGGGATGATTCGTTGCCTATTCAGGTATTCCACAGATGCAGGGTACATCAAGTTGATTGTGGAGCTTTAATCCGCTGCTCCTGAGGCTGCTGGGAGAGATTTCCTGGGGAAGTTGTCCCTGGATCACGGGATCCTGGCAGTGGCAGGCTGCACAGGCTCCCAGGAGGGGAGGTGTGGGATAGTGACCTGTGCTCATACACAGGCTTCTTGGTTGCGCAGCAGAAGCCTTAGCGTCTCATGCCGTCTCTGGGGTCCGCGCTGTTAGCCGCGGCTCACGGCCGTCTCTGGAGCTCCTTTAAGCAGCGCTCTTAATCCCCTCTCCTCGCGCACCAGGAGACAAAGAGGCAAGAAAAAGTCTCTTGTCACTTTGGCAGCTTCAGACTTTTCCCCGGACTCCCTCCCGGCTAGCCGTGGCGCACTAACCCCTTCAGGCTGTGTTCACGCGCCAACCCGTCCTCTCGCTGCACTCTGACCGAAGCCCGAGCCTCAACTCCCAGCCCCCGCCCGCCCCGGCGGGTGAGCCGACAAGCCTCTTAGGCTGGTGAGTGCCGGTCAGCCCTGATCCTCTGGGCGGGAATCTCTCCGCTTTGCCCTCCGCACCCCTGTGGCTGCGCTCTGCACGGCAGCTCCGAAGCTTTCCCCCTCCTCCACCCGCAGTCTCTGCCCGCGAAGGGGCTTCTAAGTGTGTGGAAACCTTTCTTCCTTCACAGCTCCCTCCCACTAGTGCAGGTTCCATCCCTATTCTTTTGTCTGTTTTTTTTTTCTTTTGCCCTACCCAGGTATGTGGAGAGTTTCTTGCCTTTTGGGAAGTCTGAGGTCTTCTGCCAGCATTCAGTGGGTATTCTATAGGAGCAGTTCCACATGTAGATGTATTTCTGATGTATTTGTGGGGAGGAAGGTGATCTCCCTGTCTTATTCCTCCGCCATCTTGAAGGTCTCCCCTATACATTTATCTTTAACTCAGAATTTTTTCTCAACTATTTTATTAGTTCTAGTTATTTTTAGATTTATTCTTTGGTGTTTTCTCCAAATCACAATGACTATGACTTATGATACTCTGAGTAACACTGTTATATTTTATCATATATTCTTCTCATATTCACTCAGTTACATTTCAACTTTGAATCAATACTTACACAGGTTTTTAAAAAAATTTCCTTGATGATGGTGTTTTGCTTAATGTTTGCTTAATGATTTTTAAAAATCAATCTCTATGTCTTTTAGTATCAGCTCTTTGGAATTTGTGGAAGCTTAATTATAGATAAAGGTGTTCACCTACAGATTTTTGTTTGTTTTTAATTGGAGTGTTGGGCTAAAAGTGATTGAGGGAGGGTGAGATTTTTCCCTTTGCTGGGTTGTGAAGGAATTGAAGGCCACGGACTCATAGGGCACAAGGTCAAAGACACCCCATTTGGAGAACGTGAACCAGTTCCTACAACTTGGTAATAGGGCAGGGGAAACAAGACAGATGCCCTGAAGGGTCCTGGGAATGGGGAATAGGTTTTGGTTTATGAATCCCAGAAGTACTCATATCTAATACCCAGTATTTTCTTTTCTATACTGAATCTCCTTTTGTTATCTGGTATTGTTATTAGAGTTTTGTTCACTGTTACAGCCTGATCTTAGCTGAGCTCTGGGTATTCATCTATGGTCTTATGTCCATATTCAGGTTGAAGGTGTACAGGTGAGCTGCAGTGCCCTTAGGAACCAGTTAAGAAAAAATTAAAAATTGTTATCCAAAGATTAGAGATGCAGACCAGAGGGAGGTCGCTGGCCCAAGTATGCTGTGAAATACAGGACTGATCTAGGAAACACTCGAGCATTCTATATGGAGTCCCAGAGACCTTAGGGAGGGGAAAATGGGAAAAGCCTAACTTTCCTGTGGTCAAACATAATGAGGGCTCAGATCCTTTCATTTAGAATTAAAGGGAAGTGCTACTTCTGACCACTGCAGAGGTCAGCAACCTCTGGGTTACAAACCAATAAATTCTTTTAATAGGCAGTCAATGAGACAGAAACTACTTTTCCAGATGCTTTTGTGTCTTCCTGCTGCAGAGCTACGATTACTGTTCTAAAGCTCTATTTCAAAATACATGATATTAATAACTCTGTTTTTAAAAAAACACTGAATATAGATGAAGGTACAATAAATGTGGCATCTTCATATATGGGAATGTGAATAAAGAGCCACAAAAAACTTGTGTTATTAAACCTAGAAATTCTACTTAATGAAAATGTTAAAAATAATAATTCACAAATATAAGGGAAGGGCCAAAAAAGGGTAAAAGGAAAAATAAATTCAGTTTCACAAAAACACCTTAAAACTCTAGGTGAAAAGCAAAACATTTTGACTCATGGATAGAGATAATACTGATTAAAAATGATAAGGAAAATATATATTATCTATAACATCAGCATAAAAGTTTTGGACTCAGGTAGGAAATTAGAGAGATACATGAAATAGACAGCAGCATGACTGCAAAATGGCAAACAAGATTTTAAGCAATTAAAATGATTAAAATATTTAAAATATTAAGTTACAAAAGAACAGCAGTATTACTTGCTACAAAATCGGCTCCACATGGCTTAAGAGTTCCTGGTAGAATGGACAGTAGCCAACCTCAAGTGATTATTAGAGGTGTGTGATGGCCAGTCACCCACAGATTCCCATTTTCATCTTTTTTTTTTTTATTAACATCTTTATTGGGGTATAATTGCTTTACAATGGTGTGTTAGTTTCTGCTTTATAACAGAGTGAATCAGTTATACATATACATATGCTCCCATATCTCTTCCCTCTTTGTCTCCCTCCCTCCCACCCTCCCTATCCCACCCCTCTAGGTGGTCACAAAGCATCGAGCTGATCTCCCTGTGCTATGTGGCTGCTTCCCACTAGCTATCCATTTTACATTTGGTAGTGTATATATGTCAGTGCTACTCTCTCACTTCATCCCAGCTTACCCTTCTCCCTCCCCGTGTCCCCAAGCCCATTCTCTACATCTGCGTCTTTATTCCTGTTCTGCAACCACATATATTTTTAACCCTATTATCTCCATTTTATTTTTTCTTCCAACTTTATTGAAGAATAACTGAAAAATATAATTGTAACTATTTAAAGTGTACAACATGATGATCTGATATTGTGATTTGACATTGTGAAATGATTACCAAAATCATGGTAATTAATATAGCTCTTACATGGTTAACTCATGTGTGTGTGTGTGGTGAGAGTGCTTAAGATCTACTCAGCATATTCAAGTATACAACAGATCCTCAGAACTTATTCATTTTACAGCTGAAAGTTTGTACCCTTTGACCTACATCTCCCTATTTCCCCCTATCCACAGCCCCTGGCAACCACCATTCTATTCTGTTTCTATGAAATCAGCTTTTTTTTTCTTTTTTTTAAGATTCCGCATATAAGTGATACCATACAGTATTTGTCTTTCTCTATCCAACTAATTTCACTTAGCATATGCCCTCCAGGTTCACCTGTATTGTCACAAATGGCAGAATTTCCTTCATTTTTTAAGGCTGGATAATATTCCATTGCATATGTATACAACATTTTCCTTATCCATTCCTCTGCCACAGGACATTTTGGTTGTTTCCATATCTCAGCTATTGTGAATAATGCTGTAATAAATATGGGAGTGCAGATATCTCTTTAAGATTGTGATTTCATCTCCTTCAGATATATACCCAGGAGTGGGATTCCTGGATCATATGGTAGATCAAATGGTAGAATGGTAGTTCTATTTTTAATTTTTGAGGAACCTCCATACTGTTTTCCATAATGGCTGCACCAATTTACATTCCACTCACTGAGGGGTCCCCTTTCCTCCACATCCTTGCCAACATTTGTCATCTCTTGCCTTTTTGTAATAACCATTCTAACACACGAGAGGTGATATCTCATTGAACCACATACATTTTAATTTCCAGGTAAAAACAACCTTTTGCAACAACTAAGGAACCTGTGGGCACAAACTTAAAATTGAATTATGCTAAGTGGTCAGATCACCCCTCTGTCAGTGTGAAGGAATATTACAGTAGTAGAGAAGTAGTCAGAAAACATCAGAATCTGGAATTTCACCAACTCATGACAACCATAGAACATCACAAAGTCTTCTCTGGAAAAAAAAGTAGAGAAAAGGAAGGATATTCTGTCTTTACCAGATTCCAGTCCATCCCTTTCCATTGTCCAGAGCCTACCATCTGTGAATTTAAACTCCACACTCTCTTTCCAGTCTTCTCAGTCAAGTGTTCTGTAGCAAGTGAATGATAGTAAAACCTAGCATGAGTCATTATCTCCCTATACCCACTACTAATGCTGGCTGAAGATTTAAGACTCCCCTGGTTTATGTTCTGGATCCCGCATTCGTGTATCAAAACCTAGATCACCATGTATATTTGGATCTATCTTGTGATTGGAAAGTTCTTCTCTGCATGTTGGTGAGGATGGGACCTAGGTCCAACTGCTTGTCCAACACACTATATCAGAACATAAGCCCCAGGAGCTAACCTGATCCATCCAAGTGCCACTCTCTCTAAACCAGGAGGGCTCTAAGGATGACTGCTTCTTAGGAGAACTGCTACCTAACCACAGGAGAGTAATGAAAGTCTGTAAAGCAGAGTAAGCCATTTTAAGCAACCAGATTTGAAATAACTAACAATTTCAACAGAAATTTTGTGAGTCGGGAGTGGAGACTTGGCACTGGAGCTGCACATTTGGGCTGTGTTTATGTGAGTCAGGAGAAAGTCTGGCTCTGAAGCTGACACACTAGCACAGTAGTGGCTGGTGCCTCTCAGAGTAGTTTGGAGCTCGTCCAGCAAGGATTGGCCCTCCAGCATGGGAGGCGGGAGGCCAGCTGGAACTATTCTCTCCATGGGTACCACACCCCTGGATTTTCAGGGTGTCCCTAGACCATTGGCTCCTTTGTGAAAGTGCACGCCCATCAGCAGATAGCAACCTGGGGGGTGCCTATCACCACCTGATTGTCCAACTTCTGACTTCATTTTCTCCAAGGCATTTTCTCCTCATTTTTCTGGTTACAAGGGACTGCAGCTGCTTTACTTGGCTATGTTTGTCCTTAAAAATGAAATATTAATTGGTTTAAGAGTCTACAGCTGCCTATTCATGGCCAGAAAATTTTAATTCTAGTGCTAGCTTCAAAAATCATTAATTGGGCTTCCCTGGTGGCACAGTGGTTGAGAGTCTGCCTGCTGACGCAGGGGACACGGGTTCGTGCCCCGGTCCGGGAAGATGCCACGTGCCGTGGAACGGCTGGGCCCGTGAGCCATGGCCGCTGAGCCTGCGCGTCGGGAGCCTGTGCTCCGCAACAGGAGGGGCCACAACAGTGAGAGGCCCGCGTACCGCAAAAAAAAAAAAACAAAAACCATTAATTGTTTGAGTTTGGGAAAATCACTCAAGCTCCTCTAAATTGTAGTTTCTTCCTCTGTAAAAAAAAAACAAAAACCGGGTGGCGCAGTGGTTAAGATCCGCCTGCCAATGCAGGAGACACGGGTTCAAGCCCTGGTCCGGGAAGATCCCACATGCCGAGGAACAACTAAGCCCGTGAGCCACAACTACTGAGCCCGTGTGCCGCAACTACTGAAGCCTGTGTGCCCTAGAGCCTGTGCTCTGCAACAAGAGAAGTCACCGCAATGAGAAGCCCGTGCACTGCAACGAAGAGTAGCCCCCACTCGCCGCAACTAGAGAAAGCCCGCGGGCAGCAACAAGGACCAGATGCAGCCAAAAGTAAATAAATAAAGTTTTAAAAAAACAACAACAAAAAACTGTCCTATCTGCTTTAGATTATTATGAGAATCAAATGTCATAATTTTTGCCCATTCCACTACAGGTTTCCAATGTGTTTTTGATAAAATTACATAGGTCCTTTATATATTAAATATATTACCATTAAAATGCTTAATCTGGTGTTTGCCTTTAATTCTCTTTAGGTTGCCTTAAAATTATAAAAAAGACTACAATGATTATGAAAACAACAAAAAAATATTATACTTTTTAAAGAGACACTCTAAAAAAATTTAAAACTACTCATAAATGCATACCCAGTGTGCATTTTGGAATATACACTTATCTTTTGACTATGTGTATATTTGCATATATTTGTGAAGACATACATATTTATAACAAAATAGGATCACAGATACAGGCTGTTTTGTATTTCCATTTTTATTTCACGATGCATTGCAGTTGGCAATGCAAAATATGAAATATCCTGCAAATATTCCCTATTACTGTTATTATAATAATTATTTCTACTATTGATCCAGCAAAAATTACTAGTTTTGCTAGGATAGTGACTACTTTTAATATTATATGTCCATTCTTAAAAAGTATTGTTTCTAAAAGAAACTAGCTAAAATGTACAGAATGCTGAGAGCTAAACAAAGAGGGTAATGTCTCTGAAAAGGACTTGCAGATGTGAACACGGGAAAGTATTACACCAGAAGAATGGAAGCCTGGGTTTTGGAGTCATATACATTGGATTTGAATTCTAGCTCTGTCCTTTAAGTCTTGCTTTTCCTGTCCATTAGCAAAACAAAATACAGTTCTTACCTTAAAACAATTTTTTAATACTTAAAACACTTAGGAAAAAATAATAAATAGTACTGTCTTTAATAATATTGCTACAATTATTAATATTCAATCATAAGATATTTAAGTTATAAAAATAGGCCTTCAAAAATACTAAGCATACGGCTTTCATGGTTTAATGTAAGGATATGACCTATCATTCAACTGTCACAAAATTGTCTTTTGCCTTTACCTGGAAAAAAAATTAGACCATTAAAATCTTTCCTAGTATCATGTTATTAGCAGAGTAAATGAAAATAAGTGATCAGAGATTTCACAAAAAGAGAAACTATAGTAATCATTGCAACCAATAATTGTAAGTGTCCAGCCTTCCTATTAATTAAGGAAATGGTTATAAAAATAATATATAAATTTTCACCCATTACATTATTAAAGGAAAACAAACACAAGAGCCCATTTGTGGGCAGCTGTCCACTAAATAAGCATGCTCATACATTGGTTGTGGTGATAAAAAGGGCTACAGTATTTTAGAAAGTAACCAAACAGTATGTAGTAAGATGATTTAAAAATTAATAGCCATTGACCAGTAATCCCAGTTCTAGGATTCTCTTCTAACAAAAAAATTTGATTAGAGTAGAATCTTTATCACAGATTTGGTTGTTATGTCTTCATCCGTGGTAGTGAAAAATAATACAAATATCTGAGAATAGGAGAATAACTACGAAAATATTAGTACCTCCATTCAGGGTAACATATAGCCATTAAAATAGGTTTAAAGTAAGTTTCTAATAACATTTTTAAATGCTTACATTATAATGGTATGAAAATGCAAATTTCAGAATATTTCAAAGGCTTCATGTTATTTTGTTTTGTTTTGTTTTTCATGCATAAACAAGGAGACCTCTACTGGGCACTACAAGGTAGATTATCTTTACTCTTCATCCATTCATTTGCACCCTGACTGGATCTCCATCTCAGACCCACTGATGTTCACAGCCTTCTAGTGTAGCTCCAAGTCTCTGACCATAATAGGAAACTGCATGCCACCCGAGATTTTACTTTGTTCACGGATACCCGCCAAAAGCCCTCCTTGTACCCACCGCATCCTTTTCGTTTCTTCCCTGACATATCTCCTCTTAGCTGAAGCAAATACACATCCTGGAAAATAACACATCCCTGTACCCCTTTCCATTAGTTTGTGCAACTGACAGGTTGCTGCCATGAGTAACAAAAGAAGATGCTTGATGGGGACTAGGAAATTGAGAGAGAGATAGAAGTATATTTGGCACCTTTACCAAAAAATGCATATATATGAGGTGTCGAGGGATGGCTGACCTTCTTCTGGCCTGTGAACCTTCTGTCTCTCAGAGCTAAGGTCAGAGAGTGGAGGTGAGTCAAAATCTCTGCCGTATTTTCCTACCTGCCATGCTCTAGTGGCATTTCTAAGGGAGCACATAGGTCCTGGTCTTTTCGTTTCAACCCAACTTCTGTGTCATTGCAGCTGGTGGAATTGCCTTCTATTCTCTGGAACGTGGTCTCCTATTATCCATAGTTTCTAGGGGCTTTATTTCCTCTTATTTGGTTTTAGGGTATTTTTATTTAGTTTTATATACTGGTAACACCCTAATGGAATATGGGGAAAGGGCATATCATACACTGAGTTTTAAAAGTAAATTTGGGGGCTTCCCTGGTGGCGCAGTGGTTGAGAGTCCGCCTGCCGATGCAGGGGACACGGGCTCGTGCCCCGGTCTGAGAAGATCCCACATGCCGCGAAGCGGCTGGGCCCGTGAGCCATGGCCGCTGAGCCTGCGCGTCCGGAGCCTGTGCCCCGCAACAGGAGAGGCCACAACAGTGAGAGGCCTGCGTACCTCAAAAAAAAAAAAAAAAAAGTAAATTTGGTAGTGCCAAATCTAAGTAGGCATTGTTCAAATAAACAGTTGCATAACCTAAAAGTACTTAAAACATCTTGACCACAGATCATTGTTTCTAAATTACTTGCTGAGAATATCTAATTGTAAATAGATTTTTATATTTCTTTGGAAATTCAATGCATATAACTGTTAAATATTTTATTTCAATAAAAACCTATTTGGGGTTCTGCTATTCTCATATCCATTTCTAAATTTGTCTTACTTTCGCTAGATAATGGTCCTAAGGAGAACTTAATTGAGATGATTAGAGAAACAAGTAATGTAGAAAGAAAAAAATAATTTTGTTTTGCTTATGGACAGACTTTTCAATGATAGCATCAGCTGAATTTGATTAAATTGCAAACAATGGTGGTAGCATACCAAGAGGTTTCAATTAAAGGGAAAAGCCATCAATGCAATTTAATTGGGATCTCCTTCCAGAGCCAGATATGAGGCCCCTTGCTCTGTTGGGGCTGTGCATTGCTGGGGCTGATGTGTGAACAGCTACATGCTGAGGGTCTCACCGTCACTCTTTACGTCAAAGCTGGAAGTCAAGCTTCTCCAGTGACTTTAAAGCAAGTTAAATAAACACTCATCAGGGAAAAGCTGTGGTGGAGAAAAACACAGAGAATTCAGAACAGCCAGAAGCAGCAGATATTATGGAGAACCATCTCGCCACCCCCACTGGCAGGGCCAAGGACATGACTTTCCCAAGTTTCCCAGAACTGACTGGGCTGTGGTGAATACAGCAATACACTAACCCAGGTCCCCCTTCCAGAATGGACTTGCTGGGACTTCCCTGGTGGCGCAGGAATTAAGAATCCACCTGCCAATGCAGGAGACATGCGTTCGAGCCCTGGCCCGGAAGATCCCACATGCCGCAGGGCTACTAAGCCCGTGCGCCACAACTACTGAGCCTGTGTTCTAGAGCCCACAAGCCACAGCTACTGAGCCCGCGTGCTACAACTACTGAGCCCGCATGCCACAACTACTGAAGCCTGCACGCCTAGAGCCCGTGCTCCGCAACAAGAGAAGCCACCGCAATGAGAAGCCCACGCACAGCAACGAAGAGTAGCCCTCGACCACCACGACTAGAGAAAGCCTGCGTGCAGCAACAAAGAGTGGCCCCCGCTCACCACAACTGGAGAAAGCCCACGCACAGCAACGAAGACCCAACGCAACCAAAAATACATAAATTAATTAATTTATTAAAAAAAAGATAGGACTTGTTGCTCAGCTAAGAGGACTGTTGTCAGGAGTGAGCCTCCAGCTGACAGCAACTTAAGGGTCAGCGTCATCTGCCTAGAACTGCCTTCTCCAAGGTTATACCCTTCTCAAGGCAGCATGCATCCAATGACCAAGCAAGCTGGAGATATAAAACTCCGGGCATTAATGTACACAGTGTAACTCCAGGTGGCCCTAATACATCAGAATCACAATAAAATAAAAATAAATAGGAAAAGAGTATGAAGTAGAAAATAAAATAATACCAGGTGATAGGATTATTATACAAAGCACCTTCTATAAAGTCCTGTACACTTGCTAGCAGTGGGCTGCAAGCTTGAGCTTAGGAAGAAATGTGCCCCTGAATTAGTAGTTAACTGAATGAATGAATGAAGGATCAAATAAAATATGTAAAGACTAAAAAATTACTAAGGAATGTAAAAATATTTGAAGCTATGAAATGACAAATCATAATCTAGAGTATAAAGATAACCATGCAAATATTCTTCCTGAAATAATTCATAAATTTAATGCAATTCTAATGAACGTTCCAAGGGGTTTAGGAAATTGACAAAAATATTCTGACATTCACCTGAAAGAAAAAACAGGTGGCAATAGCTACAGTATTTTGAAAAACAAGAATAAGAAGGGGGAACTGCATTACCAGATTAATGTATGCAATCAAACAATACTAAGAACAATGTGAGAGATGGGTAGGAAAAAAAAATAGATGATACCAATTACACTAAATGATAAGAGACTGAAACAGACCCAAGTATACATTAGAATTTACAATAAAAATCATTCATTGCGGGGCTTCCCTGGTGGCGCAGTGGTTGAGAGTCCGCCTGCCGATG
>NW_006775143.1:7321932-7353401 GCF_000442215.2 Lipotes vexillifer | reverse complement strand
ATACCCAAAAAAAAAAAAAAAAAAAAATCATTCATTGCTTCTCAAGATTCTGAAATTTTGGTAAGGCTCAGAATAGCTTATTTCTACCTCACATTGTATTGACTATAGCAGCTCAGCTGGGGCTTGGAGATTCCAAGATTGTTACTGACTTCTCTTGTTCTCAGTCAATCAATTCTCTCTCCTCTAATCATTCAGTAACCTAGCCTGAATTTCTTACATGGCGACTGATCACAAGAGAAGCAAAACAGAAGGTGCCCAGCCTCCCACTGGCCACAGCGGGCACAGCACGACTACAGCTGCATTCTACTGGCAAAGGCAAGTCACATCAGCCCAGGTTCCAGAAAAGGCAAATAGAGTTTCATGTACAGACAAGGATGGGATCCTCTTGTCCCATTGCTCATGTCTACCTCTGCAGACAACCCACCAGAATAAATTTTATTACACGTCTGTACAACCAGGCCCAGCTGGTTTTGTAGACTTATCCTACCATACCTATTCTTCCAGAGAATAAAAAGATAAGGAACATCCCTAACTCATTTTATAATGTTTACATAACCTTGATTCCAAAAGCACACGGAAGTACTGTAAGAAAGATTAATCCAGTCTTGTTTAAAAATATAGATCAAAAAATACCTAAACAAAATATTATCAAATTGAATCCAACAATGTATAAAATAAATAATTCATTCATGTCCAATTTCATATGGGTTCACATCTGAAAACCTAATTGATGTAATTCAGTCACTTTAACAAAATAAAAGAGGAAAGAAATGAACATTCCAATGGATGAAGGAAATGATTTTCTATTATTCAAAAATAATTCATGATTTTAAAGAACTCTTAGCAGATAAAAATAAAAGTGAACTTCCTTAACCTGATAAAAGATAATCTACTGAAAGCCTACAACAATCACCCCGAATGTTGAGAAGCTGGAGCATTCCTTTTGAAGATAGGAATAGGATAAGGATACCCACAATCAATACTTCTATTCAACACTGCACCAGACACCCTAGCCAGATGGGTAAGCAAAGAAGAAAAGATAAGTGGCATACAGGTTGGAGAGGAAGAAACAAAACAATAATTATTTCCTGGTAATATTTCTTGACATTTAGAAACTCCAAGAAACTCTTCAAGCAAACTACCAAAGCAAATAATACAGTTTAGCTAAATTGTTGTATGAAAGGTCAATATACAAAATCAATTGCATTCTCACACATTAATAATCCAATAAGGCTGGTATGAATTATTTTTTAAAGCAACATAAAAATTAGCTATTGTAAATTTAAAACAAAACATATCTTAATACCAAATAAACTTGTGAATTAATGTTGATTTTTAAAAATGAAATTATTGGACTATTAGAAATTATAGGTGAAGGTTTAAGTAAATGGAAAGAGGTATTCCTAATGTAAAAGCCATGGAAAGAATCATAAAGCAAATAATTGATAAATTCAACTCCATAAAATATGTCAAATAAGAAAATCATCATAATACTTAAGTGACAAACTGGAAAAATAGCCACAAATAGGAAAAAAGGTTAATACCCTTAATAGACAAAGCATACTTATAAATCTTAAAATCCACTGGCAAAACACTAATCCGCCAACAGAAATTTTAACAAAGAAAATTCATGCAAGAAAATATCACTAACAATCATGCAGATTAAAGTTTTTACCCTTACCATAATAAAATAATTGCTTATTAAAATAACAGTGATGTGTTACTTTTCAACCAACAAACAGAAAATAATACCAAGAAAAATAATACCAAGAAAATAATATGTGCTGTGAGACAGGTTCTTCTGTACATTGCTGTTAGGAGTTGAAGTTACACAACCATCCTCCAGGCCATATTTCTCTAGCACAAAAGAATAGCATCTATGCTTGACCCAGTATCTGACTTTGGATCTATTTATACATATATATCCTAAAGGAATACTTATATATTTATATAGTTTATAAATTTAAATATACATTATATATTTATTTACATATTTATGTTGAATATATTACATTTATATTATATAATTTAAAAGTTGTCCATGATATTACTTAAAACTACAGAAACACTGGATATGCAACAAATGCAAAATGGTTAAATAAATTATGGCTCATGGGTAACTGATTTCAAATTTGATATGCTTGGGAATCTTTCTTCAAGGAGAATTTTGTGCAGAAGCCATATACATAAATTAGTTCAATGTGGAGCTGCTCTGTTTGAAAAGTACAAGGGGAGCCTAGACTCAATGGCCTCTGTCCCAACTCCTGCTTCCCCCAAGCTCTGTGGTGGCCCCCAGGACACCTCTAAGAATCCCTAAGACTTTATGGAAAACCGTGAAAGAAAAAACTGCTGTACAATATTATAAGACTATTGAATTCATACTTTGAAACATCTGTGAAGATGAGAGCAAAAGCTCAGGATATAATATCACATAAAAACTAATATACAAAAATACATTCTGCATGATCTCAACTAGATAAATATATGTATGTAAATATATGTATGTAAATATGTATGTGATTCTATTTTGTTTTTTATAGTTGTCTGTAACTTTCAATTTTTCTACCAAGACCATGAATTCCTTTCATAATTAGGGGGAAATGGAACATTATTAACAAACATGTAGTTTTCATTCAGGCCCACTAGTTCATGCTGGAATTATTATATGCATCTGTAGTAAAAAATATCTTGGAATTTTAAAGAAAATGTTATTAGAAACAGCTAAAGAGCCCTCCAATAATCTACCTCTGGGACATTTATCTTCAGTGTTATTCAGAGCACATCTGAAATCCATTACAGCCCCCAACTGGCTTCAGGAACCTCTGTGGGCCTCCAGCCATCTCCACAGCAAATTGCCTCAGCCGTGGTCAAAGTCAAAATTTCTCAGTTGCCTTGTTTGACCTAAAAATGTTTTATGTAATTTGCCATTATCTGAAAGGGAAACAGTTGTTAGAAAATAAATCTTTTTTGACTGTGTCTTGTTAAATGGGTGCCAAGAAATGTTCTTCATTGTTCAGACATACCAGAAGAAAAATAACAAATAATAGGTAAAGAAATGGAATCTCCAAAATAAATCCAAAGGAAAACAAAAATCACTGTTAGCCCGTCTCTAGAGACACAAAGGGAAGGGTGATTTGCTTTTTAATCTTTGAGTGCCAGAAATGGGACATCTATCAGAACTGTAAATATGGAAATTAAAGGCAGAACTTTTCTTTTGCCTTCCATCCTCCATTCAGTAAACATTTACCTAAAAAATCTATAATATGAAGATCTTGTACTAGGGGCTGGGAGTAGAAATGTGTGCATCATAGGGATGAGAATGGAGGCATAAATGTAAATAACTGATTGCAGCTTATTGAAGAGTGCTCTGATAATGGTGTGTGTAAGCTGTTTTGGAAACTGCAAAGAGAAAACCACTAACAGGCTTCCCTAGGAGTTAAGGAACAAGGGAAAGAAATTGTGAAAGGGAGTGAAGGGGCAGAAAGGAGACAGAAATACCCAGTACTTCTCAGAAGCAATGACAGTATTACAACTTTTCTTTTAAGGTAGAAATAAAAAGGGGGGGGGGAGTGTGTTACATAAAAAAGAAAATAACTGATCTAGCTTTACATGGATGATCACTAAACTCAGATGGTCACTTAAAGCCTCCCAGCAATTCAACTATATTTCTGTAGCTCATTCCCTTGCCTGTTCTCGAAGGTGACTAGCTGATACCTTTTTCTCTCTCCTCAAACCAACACTTCCTCCCCATCTCTGCTCTCACATGACGAGCCTGCTTTCCTTTTCACTGAGAAAACAGAAGCAACTGAAAAGGATTTTGACCACTTCTACTGACACATTGCTCTGTGTGCCCTCACTCTTCTCCATCCCTCCTGTGGCCCTGGATAAACTCTCGGCCTCGGAGCTGAGGCCAAGCCCACCACTTGTGCCTCGGAGCTGAGGCCAAGCCCACCACTTGTGCGGTACATCTCACTGCTCTGGCCAACCCGACAACACTCCTTCAGCAATTGTTTCCTCTCTCCTCTGCATCTTCAGTTTTCCTCTCTCTGCTGAGTCATTCACATCAGCATTCAGAAATGCCAGATCTTAAAATAAAACCCTCACCTGACCCCACATTCTTCCCACCAGCTACCATAACACATCTCTGTCTTCCTCTACTGCAAAACTTCTATAAAAGGTCGACTATACAAGGTGTCTCAAGTCTTATTCAAATGCATTTCTATCAGATTTTCCTCCCAACCCCTCCGCTGAAACAGCTTTCATAAACATCCCCACACCTACCTCCATCACTCACACTCTTTATCTTCCATATCCCTTGCAACAGCACCATCTCACACACCTATATTTATTTGCTTGTTTGTTGCCTATCTCCCCGAACGAGCTGTAGTCTCCAAGAACTCTATCCCGGAAGCCCAGAACACTGCCTGGCACATAACAGGTATTCAATAAATATTTGTTAAATGAACGGGTGAGATAAATTATCGTGCCTAAGATTATGCAATTGTTAGGTTGGGGAGCAGAGATCCAGACGCAGATGTACCTGACTTTAAAATCATGCTACATGCTACAACCAAAGCTTCATGCTACAACCTGGGCCTCTGATGGGGTGATTGGAATAGCTGGCAGAATCATTAGTAAATTAGGGTCTATGAGAGAAAGATGATTTGAGACGAAGCGTTGTGAAACCATTTACTAGTTTGCAAAATAAGCATAACATTAGAGAAACTGCCTGCTTACTCAGAGGCGAGTAATCTGGCAGTCTTGGATATCTACTGCACAATCCAGAATGAGAAATGGAACAACCACAGCCTCTAAGTGACCTAAGCAAATGTCTGAAAGCCCAAGCTTACACACGAGGAGCTTATTAGCAGGCTCTCAGAGCCACAAGTTTAGGTCTAGGTATTCCAACCACAGAAGCTTAAAAGTAACCAACTATGAGGATGGTACTAGAGGGAGCACACCCACACACAGACATACAAACAATTTCCAAAAGCCTTTCCAAGAACCTAAATGACCTAGTGTGCTTTCATTCAGTGCTAGCACAGCCCTTCACATCTCAATAGCCCTTCACACCTCAACACTGATTCTCCTACCACACTCAAGTACAGGGTAACATACGACAGTAATTGTTTACAACAATGATCTGAGCTCATGAGGATGAGACTAAATTGTATTCAGTATCTTCTTCTTAAGAAGGCAGACAGATAACTCGTATACTTTAGAAAGATATCCATAGAATCTGGTGGTAAGTTTTTAAAGGCTGCATTTGAAGAGGTAAAATTTCTGGAAAAAAATCTATTTAATGGGAGAGCTCAACCCCTAAGCATCCTGGATAAATGGAACATCAGTGTACTTCTCCGAAGAATAAAAAAGAGAATCAGCAAGTGGGCTTGATTTTTACTTGTAACTTGTGTTTGACTCATGCCAAAGGTATCTGAGAGGTAATTTCTATATCACAACTTTGGCATCATGGAATTAACATCTGATATTAACAATCCAACATAAGTTGGTATTCACTGGTCCAGGGAATGGGAGATTACTTACTTTAGTAGTTCTGTGATCTTCTAAAGAGAGAAAATGGTCTTACTTGTGGGTAACTACACATACACTTTCCAAGTAAGAGATTGGTTTCTCTAAGATTAGCAGTACAATATTCTCAAAACTGGAAATAAACTAATAGTACCAAGGGAAATTTCAACAATCAGGCTGTTAACTCTGCAGACCAGAAAGAAAGAGGAAACAAGAGCGTAATATTAAAATTTTCAAAATTTTCCACCCTTATTAAGTGCTTCCGGTTTCAGATTTCACTGCTGGCATTACCCATAGTGTACAGAAGCTTGTTTTTGTCACACGTGTGAAGATTTATTTAACTTGAAAGTCTTTCCCAGTTCATGTGGATTGAAACCATGACTAAGTACCTTGTCACATGTTTCTTGTGGTGGACAGGTATACATAGCTTTCCAAAGAATAATTATTATTCCAGTGAACAGATTTTGCCAGACTTTCAAAAGGTAGACTATAGATCTTGAGAAACTTAAAAACTTGTTTCTGATTTTTAATCAGCAAAAGACTGTGTTTAAGACATGGAAAACAACTCATTCTCCAGAAAATAGGAAAATAAAGCTTTTGAAAACCAATTTTCCCTTTTCTTTGAGCCAGATTCTAAGATCTATGGTTTAAAAGATATTACATGAGAAAAAAACCACTCTGTATTCAGTAGTCCAAACGTCATATGAGATACTTTAAAGTTTTTCCTTTGTGGGGGAATGGAATCGTTTCCTAGATGTCATTAGGACCATCACTCTGCATTCTGGCCAAACCTTTTTAAAGTCCCTACAATCTGATATGCAAACATATAAAATTCAAGGTAATATCACATAGGAGTTAAAAGATTATAGGCTCTCACTATTTACAATAGCCAGGTCATGGAAGCAACCTAAATGCCCATCGACAGATGAATGGATAAAGAAGATGTGGTACATATATACAATGGAGTATTACTAGCCATAAAAAGTAATGAAATTGGGTCACTTGCAGAGACGTGCATGGACCTAGAGACTGTCATACAGAGTGAATTAAGTCACAAAGAGAAAAACAAATATCGTATATTAACACATATTATGTGGAATCTAGAAAAATAGTACAGATGAACCTGTTTGCAAGGCTGAAATAGAGACATAGATGTAGAGCACAAACGTATGGACAACAAGAGGGGAAAGTGGGCAGTGGGGGGGGGTGAATTGGGAGATTGGGATTGACATATATACACGAATATATATAAAATAGATAACTAATAAGAATCTGCTGCATAAAAAATAAATTAAATTTTAAAAAGATTATAGGCTCTCAAGTCAGACAGACTTGAGTATGAATTCTCCATTCGACCTACTATCCTAGTGATGTTGAGCTATTAAATTAGCTTCTATGAGCCTCAGTTTTCTCATCTGCAAAATGGCATAAAAGTATGGCCTGTTTCCTACTTTCAGGGTTACTGAAAGAATTAATGAAATAATATATGTAAACCACCCAGCATAGAGTAAATGCTCCAGCCCTGTTAGAGCAATTACAGTTGTGAATGTGACTGTGATCACTGTTTCACTTCCTAGCACCACTTGCCTGCATGGCACACAGCCACATAGTGTTTCCTTCCTAAATATTTTATAATAGCCTGATGAAGGGATGAGTTTTAACCTGGATCCTTGTTCCTAAAAGTCAAGAAATGCAAAGGCTCCTCTCTATTCCATTCGATCTACCCTCCTTGTTCCTTCAACTTTCTTCCCAACTTTCAGAAACAACTAAAAAAGGAAAGAATGAGGAAACTTTGGTTTTTTGTTTTTTTGGTTTTTTTTGCGGTACGCAGGCCTCTCACCGCTGTGGCCTCTCCCGCTGCGGAGCAACAGGCTCCGGACGCGCAGGCTCAGCGGCCATGGCCCACGGGCCCAGCCGCTCCGCGGCATGTGGGATCTTCCCGGACCGGGGCACGAACCGGCGTCCCCTGCATCGGCAGGCGGACTCTCAACCACTGCGCCGCCAGGGAAGCCCCGGAAACTTTGGTTTTTGAGGATTTGGAAATTGGGTAGAACAAGGTTGACTTGGGAGATTTGAAATGAGGTTACATAAAATGAAAGATGAAGGACATTCGGCCTAAGTGAGAAGAAAACAAATACTGACCTCTGCGTATGTCAATCACTGGTATGACATAATGAAAGCCCAGTCTAGCAGCTACATTTTATCCCCACACTACATAATTATACCTTGAGCCTTTTCCATCTCTTTAAGACAAACTCCCTTCATGTGCTAGCTGGATTTTAAAAGTATCAGCAAACAAAAAGTAAAATTAACCCACTATACTATGAGGCAAGAAATAATGACAATAAAGAAGGTACCAGCAACATTACTGGAAGATTGAAAAGGGGTATTCAGGTAACTTCAGTGGATGCTGAACTCCTCTGCTGTCTTCACCAAAATCCTATCCAGAAAGGAAACTTCAGTCCCTTCTGTTTTCATATTGGGCTTGACAATCACAATCGTGTTTTGTCAACTATTATCATGACTGACCTTGACATTAGAAAATGTTATTTCTTCAAACTAAAAGCAACCTGCCATGGCCCTTCCCTGTTGTGCTTCCCCATCCCCCTATAATTATGCCCTTTCACCTCTGTTTTTTTTTTTTTTTTCCTTCTTTCTTCTTCTTCTTTTACTGCAGGATTTATGAAATCCTTTGAAACATGTTGTTTCCAGATGTAGGTTCCAAGTGCCCTGTCATTTACTTCCTGTCCAAGCCCTGAGCAGATGGAATTACACAAGTTCGGCTGTGTGCGTCCACCCTCCAATGCCTTCATTAAACTCCAGGATTTTAAAGAGTCTGCCCAGCTCCTGGCAGGGACCTTTCCATACTTCCACCCTGAAGCTGTAAATTACTACCTCATTAAACTCAATTGTAAATGATTAGGTGTCTGGAATGTACTTTCCTTTCCCTGCAGCCTCCTTGGAGTAATTACTGCATCTCAGGCCTCACTACTTAACTCAGCACATTATTCAAGCAGTGCAGTGTTTGGGTAGCTCATTGAGGGAGAAGGTTTTCTTTCTGTTAGAGTATTATAACTCTATCTTTTGTTTCTAAAAGGAGATTTGTGATCTTTCATTTCCCACTGAGCAATCTCTCTTTTAACAAGAGAAAGCTGTAATCAACAGGACTCTTTCAAGAATTCATTTTTCCTTCTACCACACATGCGGTTGGAAGAACAGAACTTTTGTTTTTTCTGATCATCAGTGATAATTTAACATTTTTTTAAAGGCTGCTGTTGTTGCCATTAATTTTCATAGGTAAAGATCACCTGGGAAATGTTTTAACTTTTTTTTTTTTGAGACAAAGAGAAACAAAAATAACTCAGGTGAGCAATGCCTATTCATCTAATTTTGATTCTTTGATGAGATTTGTTTAAAAAAACTTGAAGAGTCTGGAAAGGTCATGGGTAAAGGGTTAGAGGGAGGGAAAAAGGAGGAGGGGCTGTCACGTTGAATAAATAATCTATCCAAAGTTCCCAGCCTGGCTGCTATCATTTTAGCAGGAAAGGTAAAACTAATATCCCCTGAGGGACAAAAGCTCAGAAGGTCACTTCTCTTTCTTAGGGAGGTTTTTGCCTCTTTAGTTGATTCATCAGTTTACAGTCTTAAGATTTTTAGTATGCTTGCCATGGGCTTCTCTGCCACTTGCTTCCCTCTAGTCAATCAGTGTTATGTCACCATGTCCCTAGACTATAGATAAAGATATTGGCATATCATATGGAGAAAGAAAATGAGGGCCCTAGAGCAAAATGGTTTAGCTGAGGTCAAACAAGTATTAACAGTACAGTCAATGCTGAAGTAGAATTTCCACCACATGTGAAGGAAAATTCAAAAATTCAAAAAACATCATGGAATGGAGCATCACTCACTCCTTCCTGACATTTGTGAAGGAAAAATTCAGAAAGAGGTAGGGGAATGGAGCATCATTCATTTTCTAACTCAGCCTGTGAATGTGTTCCTGCATGTTGTAGATGATTGTAAAGGACATTCATTCATATCTGGACATGACAGACAAGGGGTGAACCAGGCATCTTAGGTGTTCTTTTGTCTGCACTAATTTGTGTGTGAAGAAAGTTCAGATGAACTTTGTTTGGGAGACTACTCTCTAACTGGGATGGAATAAAAGGGTATATCTTGGTTGTGGTTCCTAGTCTGGTACCTTGGAATAGACAGAAGGATTGTGAGGTAAATGAGCTGTTACCCCAAGGAAGAAAAAGGAGCACAGTGTTACCCAGGTGAAAAAGTGTAACACGGAGTCAGGAAGGATGCAGGCTCCCCCATTCTGCCCCCACATACACAGCTTTGGTTTAATGAGGACACTTAGACACCTCAAGGGCGTAAGGATTTGGGAAATCATCTTTTGGCAATGTCCTCAATGCTGTCGTGGTGGACACCGGTAGTGGTGATGATGCTGAGTCACAATTCTCAGGAAGTTGCATGAACATCAGACAGTCAAAAGTGTGCACATAGGGCTTCCCTGGTGGCGCAGTGGTTGACAGTCTGCCTGCCGACACAGGGGACACGGGTTCGTACCCTAGTCCAGGAGGATCCCACATGCCGCGGAGCAGCTGGGCCCGTGAGCCATGGCCGCTGAGCCTGCGCGTCCGGAGCCTGTGCTCCGCAACGGGAGGGGCCACGTAGTGAGAGGCCCGCGTACCACAAAAAAAAAAAAAAAAAAAAAAAAAGTGTGCACGTGGTAGAAGAACATGAGCTAAAGTAAGACACCAGAGAAACAATCCAGTAAGACATGAAAGGGCTGGACTTTCTCTCTCAGCCTTGGGCAGATGCCAGTGGAATTTATTATTTTATTGACCCTATCCAGACCTAAGTTCCAGTGAGTTCTGGAGAAAAACAACTTTCACAAAGAAACATATTAAAAGCAGTAACACAAAATGGGCACAGAAAACAACAGCTACTTAAGTAGACTGAATAGAAGCAAAGCAGGCTTTGAAATACTGCAGGTTAACTATGTTTTAGGCAATTCACTCTTTGACAAATTTTTTATTCACTATAAAATGATCATTGAAAAGCCTAGAAGAATATTAAGGTTATTCCTCCCCCCCCCTCCACACACACACACAGTGGAGTAAGAAACAAAATATGGTATAAGAGGGATTTTTGACTACTAATGATGTATTTTTTTTTAATACCTTAAGACAGTTGTATGTCTTTGTGAATTACCTGTTAAGACATATTCCTAATTGCCTTTTTCTTGTTGATTTATAAGAGCTCTTTATATATTGAGGGTGGTAACACTCTGTCATTTATTTTACAAATATATTTTACCTGCTTTAGAGATCGACTTTTAAATTTGTTCATGATAATTTTTGAGGTAGAAAAAATCGATTTCTTATTCTCTTCTATTATTTTTCTTTAATTTTATTCTTAGAAATATTTTACTAACCCTGTAAGCAGGATCTGTTCCTCCATATTTTTAAGAATTTTTATCTTGTAGTTTCATCTTTCAAATTGACTCCTATGTAATCTCTTTTTGAGTACTGGGTGAGGAAAGGCTCTAACTTTATTCTTTTACAAATAGATACTTTTTCCCTTATATTGAATAATACATTACCCTGCAAAATTTGGGGGAAAACCATCTTTATCACAAGCTAAAACCTTTTCTGCTTGACTTTCTATTCTGTTTGATTTAACTATATTGGTCTACTCTTGTGCCAACACCACAATGTGAAATTATAACACGTTCTAAATTTCTATGAGGCAAACATCATTTCATAATTCTTTTTATTTTTTCACAATTCTACTGCAGAATTTTACTTCAGGTTAAGATGCAGAAGGTTGTGACAGATCATTGCTCTCACCAGAAAAATTATAAAAATATGGATTAAATAAAAATTCCCAGGTTTTAACACACTGGAGAGCTATGAATGAAAAGAATCTAAAGACTCCGAGAGATGAATAGACCCTTCCTGGATGAGCAGAGACCCTGGACTGCTTTTCTCCTGGGAACCCTAGCTGAGTTTAAACAGGAAGAATCTGCTAGGATAGGGAGAAACCAGTTAAACTTTTAACTGGCATGGTGAAAATGTCATGTGAGATGGTGTAATGGAATAGAATCTTAGGAACCCCAAATGCATAGTTAGTCCTTCCTTCTAGCAATTCTCTCCTCTAGATTTCTGCTCAGTGTCTGGAAGAAGCATCTGGGAATCTGGGGCAAGGCAGAAAGCAAATATAGATCCCGAAGTCCACTAGAAGGAAGAGCCTGTTATATACACAGATAAGACTGCATTCTCAACAAGCTTGAAAACAAATGCAACCTAAAACTAACTAAAGCTACAAACCAGCCTGAATTCTGTTAAATTCCTGATAAGATCAAAGCAAAAATCCTCTTTACTCCTCTTCAGCTGACTGACATGAAGAAAAGATATTCCCCCTCTGGGGGAAAGCAATATTTATTTCAGTCTCTGTAATTTTTAAACACAATAAAAAGTTACAAGTCATGGAAAGAAGGAACATGAGACTTTTATTCAAAGGAAAAATAAAATCTATAGAAAGAGAACTACAGATGACCCAAATGTGGGATTAACTGAAAATGACTACAAAATCACTACTAGAAATGTTCTAAAAATTAGAGCAAAATTTAGACCTAATTTATGAAAAGATGGAGAATTTCAACAGAGGAATGGAAGCACTAGCAGCAATAAAATCTGGATGCTAAAATATTTAAAATTAGGCAGGCAGGACTTCCCTGGTGGTGCAATGGTCAAGAATCTGCCTGTCAATGTAGGGGACATGGGTTCAAGCCCTGGTCCGGGAAGATCCCACATACTGCAGAGCAACTAAGCCCGTGAGCCACAACTACTGAGCCTGCATTCTAGAGCCCACGAGCCACAACTACTAAAGCCCGCGCACCTAGAGCCTGTGCTCTGCAACAAAGAGAAGACCCCACAATGAGAAACCTGTGCACCGAACCAAAGAGTAGCCCCCACTCGCCACAACTAGAGAAAGCCCACGTACAGCAACGAAGACCCAACACAGCCATAAATAAATAAATAAATAAATAAATAAATTTATTTTAAAAGTTAAATCAGGCAGGCATTGGATGGGCTTAATATCAGACTAGACATAGCAGAAGAAAGAATCGGTGAATCTGAGGACAGAGCAATAGAAACAAATTAAAACACAAAAAAGAACTTTTTTAAAAAGCAGAGAATGAGGGAAATATGAGATAATATCTATAATTAATAATTTCACACACATACAGGCTAGCTTAAGAGCCACTGCTTTAGACCTAGCTTGAGGAATCTAAGGAAGCTGAGATAACATGAACAAAAAACACTCCATAACAGTTCAAAACACAGGCCTGCAGACAGCAGAGTCAGGACATGAAAATAAAACCTTCTGGCCTGGAGAAGGTCAGTTGACAGGTCTAATCTTCTCTATGTATAAATGATGCAATGGAGAACCTAAGAGTGATATCTGCTTGTCAAAGGTCAGACAGTAAACCATTGGCAGAGCTGGGGCTTGGAGAGACTGGGTCCTATAAGGAATGCTGGGAGTGGGGATGGGGAAATGAATCTAAAGGAGTGAAAGCAATTTGAGAAAAATCACTCAAGAAGGGAGCATCAGAGCCAGAACTGGAAGCCAGGCCTCCTGTCTCTTACGTGGGTACATATTCACTAAATCTCTTTTTTTTCCACTCTTGGTCCTCACATCCTCCATACTTCAGAGCCCCTACCCATGTTTGAAAGCTGTCTGGTACAAGAATTTCTCCATGAAGTCTTATCCACATCATTGTATTTAAATGTGGTTCCTGATGTTCCAACTCAATGGAAATGTGGGCATGAGACTCCTGTCAGGGGGCTGGGGGTCTCTGAACTGGCCCTTGACACACTGGGACTGTGATGTCCCCACCCATGCCCCAGTCAGTAGAGAGTTACAAGAGTCAACTTGTAACTTGATTCAATGGTATTCAGAATAATTCTGAAGAACAGGGAAGCAAAGGAAAAAGGAGAAGAAACAAGAGGCTTGGTTTTTTGTTCTGTTCTTTTTGGTTCTGCTTCTTTCTTTTTCATTTTCTTTTTTTTAAAATTAATTTTTATTGGAGTATAGTTGCTTTACAATGTTGTATTAGTCTCTACTGTACAGCAAAGTGAATCAGCTATATGTATACATATATCCCCTCTTTTTCTGGATTTCCTTCCCATTTAGGTCACCACAGAGCACTCAGTAGAGTTCCCTGAGCTATACAGTAGGTTCTCATTAGTTACTTATTTTATACATAGTATCAATAGTGTATATATGTCAATCCCAATTCATCCTCCCCCCACCTCCTTTACCCCCTTGGGTGTCCATACCTTTGTTCTCTACATCTGTGTTTCTATTTCTGTTTTGCAAATAGGATCATCTATACGATTTTTCTAGATTCCACATATATGCATTAATATATAATATTTGTCTTTTTCATTTCCTTCATTGAGAAAATACCTTAACATTCACCATTTTAAAGAGTGTATAATTCTGTGGAGTTCAGTATATTCACAAGGATGTGCAACCATCACCACTGTCTAACTCTAAAACATTTTTATCACCCCAAAAAGAAACCCTATGCCTGTTAGTAGTCACTGCCCATTCCCCTTTTTCCCCAGCTCCTGGCAACCACCAGTCTGCTTTCTGTCGGTATGGATTTGCTCCTCCTGGACATTTCATATAAATGGAATTATACAATAAAATTTTTAAGGAAAAAAAAAAGAAATTAAAAAATGCTTTTATTTAAGACATGCAGTTTATGGTGTTTTTGTTATAGTAGCCTCAGTGGACTAAGACAGTTAGGAAAATTAAAATGAAAACAACAGTGAGATAGCATTTCACACAATGAAAATGGCTAAAATTAGAAGACTGACAATATAAAGGGCTGATAAGAAAGTAGAGCCACTGGCCTTCACACACAACACTAGTGGAAGTGAAAAAATGGTGAAAATTACATTGGAGAGATATATATCAGTTTCTAATCAAGTTAAACATTCATTTACCCTGTGATCCAGCAATTCTCTTCCTATGTATATACCCAAGAGAAATGAATGCATATAGCCACAAAAAAGATTTGATCAAGAATGTTTATAGCAGCTTTATTCTTAATAGCCCCAAACTGGAAATAACCAAATGTCCATCAATGGGAGAATGAAGAAACAAGTTGTGCTATAGCCATACAATGGACTATTACAGAGCAATAAGAAAGAACAAACTGATATACTTAACTACATGGATAAATGTCAAAAAGAGACACAAAAGAACATCTACTGTAAGATCCCATTTTTATGCAATTCATTACTAGGCAAAACTAATCTATGATGATAGAAATAATGTAATTACCTTTGTACTGGGGCTGTTGACTGTGAGGGAGCATGAGGAAACTTTCTAGGGATATGAAAATGTTCTATATCTTGTGTGGTTGTCACAAAGGGTATATACATTGTAAAACTTCATTGAGCTGTAAAACCAAGATCTGGATATTTTACTGTATTAATTACACCTCAATAAAAATAATGTTTAAGAATGTTTAATGCATATGTATTGAATATTCTTGGCTTTATATACTTCCACCAAAAAATAAAGTTGATAAGCCCAGAATACCCATGTTGGGGTCTTGCTTAGAGTCACATTAAATACATAAGTTAACCTGAGGAGAACTGATGATATGTTGGGTCATCCTATCAAAAACATGTTACATCTCCATTTATTAATTTTTATTTGAATATTCTCTCTTATTGTATTGTTTTCCCTTAAGTTAAATTTTAATTATTTATTTTTGTAGAAATTTTAATTATACCTTGTTGTAGAAATTTTAATGATATATTTTTCCATATGTATAGGAAAACAATAGTATAGTTTTTTTGTTTGTTTTTTTTTTTTGCGGTACACGGGCCTCTCACTGTTGTGGCGTCTCCCATTGCAGAGCACAGGCTCCAGACGCGCAGGCTCAGTGGCCATGGCTCACAGGCCCAGCCGCTCCACGGCATGTGGGATCCTCCCGGACCAGGGCACAAACCCGTGTCACCTGCATCGGCAGGCAGACTCAACCACTGTGCCACCAGGGAAGCTCAGTATAGTTATTTTAACTGGACTTCTATATTTCCATTATTTTTTCTCTCTAGGATTTTTTTTGTTATTATCATTTTTGTTTGTTTTCACTGAGAATATCACTGAGAAAGATTGATAATATAGCCTTGTTCTTAGCTCAAACTGCTGAAATATTATTTTTTAAAGTGATGAAAAAACTTATTCAGTGCTGTACATCATTTATATCTCAATAAAACGGAGAGGGAAAAAAGTGATGAAAGTTACTATTCCTGTCCTCTTTGTAGACTTGATAAAATGCCTTTAGCATTTACTAGTAAGTATGTTGTTGGTGCTAGTTTGAGAGAGACATTTACTATCAGATTAAGACATTATCCATCCATCCTTAGTTTTCCTTGAATTTTGTTTTGAATGGGTATAAAATTTTGCATCTCCAAGTAAAGAAAATTCATCTCAAGAATGGTTTTCCTCCTTTGATCTAATGATGCCATGCCATTATGCTGAGTTTCTAGTTTTAAATTATTCCATATTCCTAGAAATCTTACTTCTTTTAATGTAGTTCTACATTTGGTTTGTAAGGAACTTAGGTAGCTCTTTTTTTTCCCCTCTATAGTTGTAAATATAGTTTTAGAAATTTTATTCATTCATTCATTCATTCATTTATTTATTTATTTATTGGCTGCATTGGGTCTTCGTTGCTGCAGGCAGCTTTCTCTACCTGGGGAGAGCAGGGGCTACTCTTCGTTTTGGTGTGTGGGCTTCTCGTTTCGGTGGCTTCTCTTGTTGGGGAGCATGGGCTCTAGGCGCGCAGGCTCAGTAGCTGTGACTTGCAAGCTTAGTTACTCTGCGGCATGTGGGATCTTCCCGGACCAGGGCTCGAACCCGTGTCCCCTGCATTGGCAGGCAGATTCTTAACCACTGTGCCACCAGGGAAGTCCCAATATAGTTATAAATATAGTTTTATTTTTGTCTTTTTTTTTTTTTTTGGCAGGTTGTGAGATCTTACTTCACCCACCGGGGATCGAACCAGGGCCCTCAGCAGTGAAAGCCCAAGTCCTAACCACTGGACCACCAGAGAATTCCTCTTATTTTTTTCTTTTATAAGAATTTTAGGTAGCTTTTTTGGCCTCTGCAATTGCAAATGTAAAACTTTGCCCCCTGTGGTAAGCATTTTAAGAAGTTTTGTTTCAGTGATCATAAATGTAGAGTTTTAACTTTGTCTGTAAGTTTTGTCAGATTTTGGTATCAGTGTTTAGCTAGTGCTGTACAATAAGGACACTTTCCTTACTTTTATGTAGTACTATAGAATATGTCATATATGTCATGTATTGTGGCAATCACCAGTTATCAGAAAGTTTGAAAAACTGACACATAAAAATGACTCAGATTTTTATCCATCTTGGAAATAGTTCTTTTCACAACATTTTCAGTTAATTTGAAGGTTATTTGTCTATTCATTTTTTCTGTATCCTGACTCAATTTGAGCAAAATACACTTTCCTCCAAAACTGCCAGTTTTCATACCTTTTAGTATTAAATATCATATTCTCTTCTAGATTTTTATAACTCTATTATTTGAGTTAGATCCCATTTTAATTTATAACACTATATTCTCTATATGATGAACTTTATTGCCAATTTCTCTTTTTTATCTGTCTGGATTAACTTCTGATTTTACCTTTAATCCTTTTCTCTTGCTTCCCTTAGATTAATTTGATTATTTTACAACTCTTTAATGATAGTAGCCAATTTTAATTCTTTCTGATTTACTAGAAATGCACTGAAAGAATGCATTCTGGTCATATTTTTAGCTTCAAATATGTAAGTTCTTATATATTCAGTGTTCTCATCATCATTTTCAATAATCTCAGCTTCAGGTGTTTTTCCTACTTAACTCAAGAAAAGAGACATATTACTTAAAAATCAGGTTTGGCTGCTGTGAGAGTGGCTAAAATAAAGTAAATGTCCATGCAGGCAGTCCACGGTGGAGGGCATCTCAGTCTTTTCCAATCTTGATATCCTACCAGTTTCCACGGTAGGCCATTCCCACATCATGATTTCAGATCCACATTCCAACCCACAGAAGAAGAATAAGGGAGAAGGAATGGATTTGCACCTATCACTACCATCCACATTAGAATTTAGTCATATGGCTGCATCTAGACTCAAGGGGTCCTGGGAAATGTAGTCTTTTCTCAGTTGGTCATATGCCCAATTAAAAATTCTATTACCATGTAAAATGAAAAAACAGATAAACAGGGAACAATATCAGAGTACCTGCCACAGAGAGTTTTAAAAATATTTCCAGTGAGCTGATTTGTTATTTAAATTTTTTATTTTCAATTTCTAAAATTTTTGCAGTGGGTAAAACAATGGGATTGGAATTATTTCTAGTTTTCTAATTTATTGACAATTTTTATACCTTAATACATGATTCTGTAATTTTTAAATATCCACAGATATTGAAAAAGAATGTGTTTTCTCTGTAGGATACAAAGTTTTATACCTATTTATAAATCAGCTCTCCTGTTTCCTCCTGTCTATTCTTAGATAAAACACTGCCTGTCAGTTACATTCCTCCCAGGATCCACACCTCTGCTAGTTTCCTTTCACTCATTTTCCAGTTTTCTACAACTTCTCTCTGAATAGATGCTTAGAGATGGCAGAGTGGTGATAGATGACAGCTTCACATATCTCATTGCCATAATTCTGTAAAATATAACGTATCTTAGAAATGGCTAGTTTGCTGTTTTTCACTGGCATTAATAAGTACCTTGCACAAATGTGCCTCGTAAATAAAATATTAGGGGCTATAATTACTCAAATAATATTAATAACTGGGCTATATTTCAAGTTATAGTTTCACTATAAATCCTTGTTCCTAAAAATTTTTTTACAACAATGTATTTTATAATAATATAACTTGATTGGTTTTAAATTAAGATTTTAGAAACTACTGTACATTGTAGCCAAAATTTTTATGCAACGTTTCTATATTTTCCAGTGGAGCATCATGCCATTATTGCAGCATGTTTCCACTATTTTTAAATTTTTAAAACTATGTCACTATTCATTTTATATTTTTTAATAAAATTGTATAATCTATGTTACAACTTCACATGGGTCCTTAAAAAATTATGTGATGCTTTTTATTAGCGAATCCAAAGTTGTTCATTTTATAAAATATAACCTCTTGTATATAGTTCAAAACTGGAACTTGAAAATAATATGTAGGATGGCAGCTGGTGAAAAAATAAAAATTCTGTAGAGTTAAAAATTATAGAAGCTGAATTCTTAGTCATAAGCTGTGTTTTCCCAATGTCAGGTTAATAACTTTGTGTGCCTGGCACAAAACAGTTGTAGTTCAACTATAAAAACAATGGAGCTCCATCAGGATGAAATTGTTGAAGGGGAGGGGCAGAAGAAAACAAAGAGGGGTGAGGACAGTATGATTTTAACATCTGAAACTTAACTTTATAATGAGAAACACTGGAGACATGATGTCATACTGTAGAAGGTAGCTCCGCTGTATTTTTTTTCAAGCTGGCTTGACCTGAGGCTTCAACTAAGTCCAGATGGAAAGAAAGGAGAAACGTGTATATATTCCAAGTTTAAAACAAAGGCTTAAAGCAGGGGGTTTCTCACTCATGAATTTAACATGATTGCATTTAATGCAGACCAAGTAAAGCCACCTTGTTACTCCTTCCTCCTCACCTGCTTATTCCAAAACTTTTAACCTCCCTCTGAATCTACAGGATACCATCTGGCCTGATTAGTCTCCTAACCACTAAGATGGTGAGGGGTGGGAGGGAGTTGTTCTTTAATTCCCTCTGATGGGAAAATCATCTATTGTTTTTTCATCAACTCTAAGACCCAGGTTTGGTTTTGTTGTTTGGGTATGGTTTGGTTTGGTTTTCATATTTTAACATCTCAAACTGGGATGAGTCTTACAATCAATGATGCTTCATAGTTTAATTGGCAAAGGTTTTTGTTTGTTTGTTTGCTTTTGCGGTTTGTTTTTTTGTTATGTTTTGTTTTTTGTTTTTTAGTGGAACATAAAATAATGCTGCATTCACTGTCCATGTTGTCTTAGAATTTACAAAATATAATAACTGACAGGGGCAACTGATGAGGCACCTGGATTTTGCTTTGTTTGGTTTTTATTCTGGAGTGATCTTTTGGTTTAAGAAAAGACCTAGAAAGTAGTCCCCTAGGAGCTGGTCTGTATTCTGTGAAAGTTCACTTCTGTGGCTGCTCTTGATTAAGCAAATATAAAGCCAGCAGCCACTTTTTACCTGGGGAAAGGTCATACCCCCTCACTGAAAGTTCTAGGTAGAGAGTGTATCAACTTGCGTAAGAAGCCCAGAATCTTCAAAGAGGAAAGGATGAGACAGCAACTCCTATTCCCCCAAAATCGAAGACCAGGGAAATCTGGGATGAACCAGGGTGCCATTAAGCAAGAGATGCTAGAAGAAAGTGACAATGAGTTCATCAAAGGAGAAATCACTGAGCGGGTAAAAAAAGACTGGCCTTTCTTGAGTATGTGGTACAGCCTCAAGACAAGCCCAAGTTTTAAGGAGAAAGACAGTGAGTGGCTGAGAGAGGATGCACCACAGGCTCAGTCACTCTGGACTAATGCTGAGCTTTTTGAAGAACAGTGTCCAAGCTCAGAACATGGCAGTCCAGCCAGGAACCACTGCAGTGCTGGCAGGAATCCAGGCCTTCAAGAACATTTCCTCAACTGCAGAGAGGCATCCGTCTTGCTGAGCAGGACCAGCCTTACAGCAGCAATGACACGCAACAAAAGCCAAAGCAGTAGCACCAATGGACTGACTCTACTTGCCAGTCCCTTCTCTCCACCTGGCGTTTGGAAGTAAGACTGCCACCCTCTGGGCAGGATCTGCCACTGCATTCGTGGAAAATTAACTGAAAATTAGGACACTTGCCAATCTTTGCATCCCAGCCGCTTGAGTAAACTATTTGTAAACCTGGCACTACAGAAGACACCTTTAAAAAGTCCTCAACAAAGATACTCACAGACATAGAAAACAAACTTATGATTACCAAAGGGGAAAGGGAGTTGGGGGGAGGGATAAATTAGGAGTTAGGGATTAACCTATACACACTACTACATATAAAATAGATAACCAACAAGGACCTGCTCTATAGCCCAGGGAACTATACTCAATATTTTTTAATAACCTATAAAGGAAAAGAACCTGAAAAATAATATATATATACATACATATGTGTATACATATAACTGAATCGCTATGCTGTATACCTGAAACTAACACGATGTTGTAAATCACGTATACTTCAATTAAAAAAAAAATTTTTTTAAGTTCCCAACAATCAATGAGAAGTTGTGATTATTCTAAGAAAAAAGAGTCATAATGGTTTAAAAAAAAGTTGTCCAAAGACACAAAGCTAGTAAATTAGTGGTGGATTAAAGATTCAAACCCAGGTCAACCTGGCTTGGAAAGACATGTTCTTTTCACAGCATCATGCTGGCCACCTCTGAAAAGATGAGAATTCTCACAAGGATACACTGGCAAATCAAGTTCCTCAGAGATTATCCACAATGCTTAACTTATTGTTTTACGTCTGGATTAGACAATATAACCTGTGTTTGGAATCTGAAGAGGAAATATCAGATGGGCCTAGAACTGGCCATCTAGTCCAGTCAAAATTCCTTGGGTTCACTGTGAACAGGTTAATGCAAAGCTTGACAAATTTAGGAGTTCCTGACAGTCTCTAATGAGAGGTTTTCCAAATTATAACAGAGACCCTGACTACCTCCTCCGGAGGAAACACTATAGAGAAGCTCTGAAAAGCTGTCTTTCAGAGCCTCTTTTCATACGTAAGTACGGAAAGGTGAAGGGGTTTGTCACTAATCTAAAATCCATCTACTGAAAGATTGATGGGACACCTCTAGCCCTTTCTGGACACTGAACTCCTTAAGGCAAAAGGGACAACTAACACTACTGCATTATTTTTACATTCTTTTTCTGATTATAAAATATGATATGATCTTGTATGAAATGTGGAATAAAAAGAATTTGTACAAATAAAGACAAAATAATATTTGATTCATAATCTTCCCATGAAGTGATATGAACTGTTACAAGTTCAAATTACTATGTTTCCAGTCATGGCTATTAAAAAATCATAATTAGTACCACACATGGAAATAGTTTTATACCCTCCTTCTTTTCCTTAACATATTACATCATGAGTTTTCCCCTAACCATTCCAAATTTCCACAATGTGCCAAGATTGTGACTTGGGGTATGGCCCATCAGGGATTCTAATTACTAGCCTGTTTGCTAGTTCATAGAGGAAAAGGTAACCAAAGTCAGCATCCCAGATAAGGGTGTGCTTAAGAGGAAACGGGAAAGCCAAAGTATTATTTTAAAAGGCATGAGTGGAAAACAAAGAAAAAAAAATCAGAAAACGTGTGCCCCAAACACCAGGCAATATAGGTTAAGCTAGTTAGGGATTTTTTTTTTTTTTTTTGGTTTTGGTTTTTGCGGTACGCGGGCCTCTCACGTTGTGGCCTCTCCCATTGTGGAGCACAGGCTCCGGATGTGCAGGCTCAGCGGCCATGGCTCACGGGCCCAGCCGCTCCGCGGCATGTGGGATCTTCCCGGACCAGGGCACGAACCCGTGTCCCCTGCATCGGCAGGCGGACTCTCAACCACTGCGCCACCAGGGAAGCCCTAGTTAGGGATTTTTAAATCTATAGAGATTTACTGGAATAATGGTTTCCAGAGGGAGGGAGATTTTCATAAACAGGGTGATTATATAATTTATCATTCAAACAGGGACACTGTTGATGACTGCACTGAGACAACAACTGTAAACCAGGGCATTCCTACAGAAACAGAGACAAATAGTTACCTTATTTATAAATCTTTTATAGCCAATCTAGAAGATATGAAGGTGAAGAGTTCCTAAGGGTTCCCAGACTGCTTGGATATTACTGCATTGGCAATAATTCCTTTACAGTATTGTATGCTAATTGTAGTATCAATAGTTCTTGTTCTGATCCTGTTTCACTTTCACCGTTAAATATTATGGTACTTAAAGTCAGAGCAGTGTTTCAATATCATTAAAAAAAAAAAAAAAACAAGAATGACCCAGTGGGATTCATGGGACAGAGACAAGAAATTCCCCTAGAGCAATGGTACAAAAGTGTCTACTGATGACTCAATGCTTTCAGTGGAGACTGTACATTACATAAGAAATATTAATTGTACGGTATTGCTAAGGTCTCTGGACTGTTCTGTCAATCCCTGCATTCATCCCAGTGCATCATCATGATTCCAGGATTTCCCCCAGGTCCTTTTTCCACAGGATTGCTAAAAGGAGAACGAGATTTTGGTAGAATGAATGAATGAGGGTTAGTGAAAGATGGGGTTGATTTGCAAGAAGAATGGCACCTGGAATCCAAAGGTGGCAGGATTAGCCACCCCACCATGACGCCACAGGCACACAGGTAGCACATCTCCACCTGGTATTGTGTCTGAGGCAGAGAGACATACTGTTTCTCTGATGCCAATGGACTTCCCAGATCCTGAACTGGTTAGTGTACATTTCTGAACTGTCCTTTGCTCAGAAAATGATACCTGGAAGATCCCCCTATTACTTCAACATTCTGAGCAATTTTAATAAAGTCTTTTTCTTCTTCAATCAGCCAGAGTCCATTTCTGTGGCATACAACCAATCCCTCTAACTGATAAAGTCCTTTTGCCCTTCATTCCTCCAGTTCTTCTTAAGGTCCAATGATTGTGACGGTCACTAAAACCTATATTAAATCCTTATACCCAGAACACATAGAGTGGTTTTCTATTTTCCATATAGTTTTATTGTTTTTTACATGTAGAAAAAGGTATCTATTGTAGAAAGTTACTCTAAAAGTGAAATAATTTTACATGTAAGAAGGTGTGGAGAGGAACAGGAATGGGGTTGGTCAAAAGGGACTTAGTCTTTAATCGGTAACATTCTGATTTTTAATGAAAAGAATATTTTAATATATTATGGGTGCAATAAAAGTTCATTTTAAATTAATGTAACTTTAACACCTAGCATAGAGCTAGCACTGGGTCTAGCTATTATTTATTCAATAGTACTACTTATTCAATAATACTTGCTGGGAGAATGGGTAAAAGAATTATCAAGTAATTCCAGACTGTTATCTTACAGTTAAAGCATATAACACTGCAAACACTGAACTGCTGGCTGGCATGTAGCAGTGGCCTGGAGTGTTAGGTGTCCACTTCTGAACAATATATATATAGTGGAAACTAGGTAGCGGAAGGGAACTAAAATGTATGGTCACACGACTTCTAGATGGCTGTGTACATTGAGTCATTAGTTGTAAGCAACAGAATAAATGATGGCTGAATTACATGATAAGAGCTTTATTAAAATTGCTGAGAAGTTTGGAGAAGCAGGCACAAGAAACAGCAGGAAGTAGGGAGGCTGAACAGACCCAGACCAGGTACCACCAGAGGATCAGTCTAGCATTTGCTGCTACCACTAAAAAAAGGTTAAGCAACCTGCCCAAGATCACACAGCTATGAAGTGGTAGAGCTGGGATTGGAACCTGGACAGTCTGATTCCAGACTCTTCACCACTACTGTATACTAACCAATTCAGCCAAGTGAAGTCCATAAAAATCTATTGTACCGAGAGGTGTGGAAGGAATGTTTATGGTAGTGTGACTGATTGCTTCATATTCTCTTGCTGTCATTTTTTATGACCTCCCATGTTTACTCTGAATGCTCTCTCTCTGATCTATTAGTTTTTTCATGTTTCTTCTCACCTACAGGACACAGTGAAGACACGGACCAGAATAATATTCTCCTATCACATCTTGTGTAATGTCTATAATCATACACTAATGGGAGGGAGAATGCACGTGCAGCAACATTCATTGGCAGTAAAAACTGGTGATAAGTCTGGGGCACAACATGGGAAAAAGGCTATATTTGTCACCAAAATAAAGGAGACAAAAATTTTAAATGACTTGATAATCAGTTTAATTAGGCAAATAGATAAGTTACTGTTTTAAATCAACCACACTCTAAAATTATCCTTCTCTATGTAGTATTTTATGCAAACTCTCTCGAAAGAAAGAAAGAAAGAAAGGAAGGAAGGAAGGAAGGAAGAAAGGAGGGAGGGAGAGAGGGAGAGAGGGAGGGAGGGAGGGAAGGAAGGAAGGAAGTAAAAGGCAGGGAGAGAGAGATATTTCTTCAGTAGCGTTATTTGAAAGTAAACTATAGGGTCCTTAGGCTCTACGGGGTGTTTTCAGTTCCTCGATAACTCAGCTCTGTGGAAGGAGCTACAGAATAATACAACTTCAATTTTGTCTTGTTAGAGGGAAATTCCAGTGGTCTACCATCCTTTTTCAGTGACAAAGCTTTCCGGCTGAGCATTAACAACATTCTTTACAAAAGACAGACCAGGAACATGAAGAAGACCCAAGCTAAACAGTGTGTACACGCTTGTTGAGCACGATAGAACCCAAAATATGTCTGACAGCAAAGATTAACTCCATGTGTTACATACACTCCAGCAACATACGAACTTGAAACATCAACTTCTTCAACAATTTTCACTGAGAGTGGTAACCATCACATCAACGTTCACCAGTCTAACCTGTTATTTAGGGATGCCAGATTAAATATTTATAAAAGTAGAAGAAATTATTCACCACCCTTGTTTATTTTTGAGGATAGAGAGTCCCTCATGGTACATGGAGCACACATGTCTTAAGAAATAATCTATAGCCTTTTGCATTCTTGGACAACTCTGGGAAAATGAGATTATTTTACACAGTTAGAAAACTGAGTGGGATTCTCCCTTAGTCTTGAAATGTTTTCTGGTCATATATTATACTTTTGAGAATTTGGACAGAATAAAATTTCATGGAAACTATGGCAGTACCCGAAATGTTTGCAACTGAGCACAACTATTACAGTATACTGTATCTCTGCAGATTGTAGTAGAGAGACCATCCTCGTTATTGGGACAGAACTATTTGGTAATACCGAGGCAGCATGACACAGAGAAAAAACAGAGAATTTGGAAAACATATAATCAAGAATGCCTATCTCTCCATCTATAAGCCCAGACAACCCATGGTCTAAAGAGATAGAAACCCTTCCTTCTTCAGGGACTATTTCAAAATGAATGAAAAGTCTGTAAACAAACAGGAGCTGCTTCAAAACAACAGTGCAGCATAAATATCAAAATAATAATTCTTCTATGGGTTGCAGTTCTTTATTCTTGGCACAGAGATAAATATGATAGTGTTTACCTAGCTCGCTGAGTGGACAATCAACTTAATAGTATACAGGAAGCATTCAGTGTTCACAGTCTGGCTTGGAAATTGTGAGTATTATTAATTTTTGAAGTTATGTATTATTTTAATATTAGTGATTTGGCTACATTTTTAAAAATAAAAATTCATTTTATGTATTCATTTATTATTTATGTCCCTCCAAATTCCAAAAAGGATTTTAAGAGACTTAAAAGGAAATGAAAAGAAAGAATAATTGAGACATTGAAAGGATGTAGTAGAATAAGGAATTATATGAGAAAACAATGTTGAGAAAAAAATACTTCAATTGAACAAAAGACTTAAATATTTCCACCAAATAGAGGGAAATATAAGGCTTTGGTATAAAATGGTACTGCTAAGCAACTTCTGCAGCAACTTTTCCTAAATACACACTAACATTCTGATGAAGATTCAGAAAACTATGAAACCAGAAATAAGATTAATAGACAATATAATAGAAATGGGTGGAAGGAAAGGAATTTCCACCAACTTAAAACTTCAATGGAGCTGGATTGAGTAAAGATAACTCAGGGATTCTCAAGCTTCATTATGTGAAAGAAAGGGCTCTGCTGAGTTGAAAGATGACAGTGGAGACACTTCACCCTTCTTCTAGTCTCTTTCTCTGGCTCCTTACAAGGAGACATCTATAGCAAAGGCAGAAATGGGAAGGACCTTGGGAAGAATATACAACACAGGCTGTGATATTTCACATGCTCTTGGGCTCAGAAAAAGGAGCTAAGAGAAAAGCATGATTCATTCCAGCAGAATACACTCTACAAATGTACAGAACATAATGATATTTTGGCTGAGGTATGCAATGAGATAGCACAAAAAAGACACAAACAGATGGAGATATATACCATGTTCTTGGACTGGAACAATCAATATTGTGAAAATGACTATACTACCCAAAGCAATCTACAGATTCAATGCAATCCCTATCAAATTACCAAAGACATTTTTCACAGAACTAGAACAAAAAAATCTTAAAATTTGTATGGAGACACAGAAGACCCCGAATAGCCAAAGCAATCTTGAGAAAAAAAAACAGAGCTGGAGGAATCAGTCTCCCTGACTTCAGACTATATTCCAAAGCTATAGTAATCAAGACAGTATGGTATTGGCACAAAAACAGAAATATAGATCAATGGTACAGGATAGAAAGCAAAGAGATAAACCCACAAACCCATGGTCAACTAATCTATGACAAAGGAGGCAAGGACGTACAATGGAGAAAAGACAGTCTCTTCAATAAGTGGTGCTGGCAAAACTGGACAGCTACATGTAAAAGAATGAAATTAAAACACTTCCTAACACCATACACAAAAATAAACTCAAAATGGATTAAAGACCTAAATGTAAGACCAGACACTGTAAAACTCTTAGAGGAAAACAGGAAGAATACTCTTAGACATAAATCACAGCAAGATCTTTTTTGACCCACCTACTAGAGTATTGGAAATAAAAACAAAAATAAACAAATGGGACCTAATGAAACTTAAAAGCCTTTGCACAGCAAAGGAAACCATAAACAAGACGCAAAGACAACCCTCAGAATGGGAGAAAATATTTGCAAGCAAATCAACAGACAAAGGATTAATCTCCAAAATATACAAAGCTCATGCAGCTCAATATCAAAAAAACAAACAACCCAATCAAAGAAATGGGCAGAAGACCTAAATAGACCTTTCTCCAAAGGAGATATACAGATGGCCAAGAGGCACATGAAAAGATGCTCAACATCACTAATTATTAGAGAAATGCAAATCAAAACTACAATGAGGTATCACTTCACACTGGTTAGAAAGGGTATCATCAGAAAATCTACAAACAATAAATGCTGGAGAGAGTGTGGAGAAAAGGGAACCCTCTTGCACTGTTGGTGGGAATGTAAGTTGATACAGCCGCTATGAAGAACAGTATGGAGATTCCTAAAAAAACTAAAAATAGAACTATCATACAACACAGCAATCCCACTACTGAGCATATACCCAGAGAAAACCATAATTCAAAAAGACACATGCACCCCAATGTTCACTGAAGCACTATTTACAATAGCCAGGTCATGGAAGCAACCTAAATGTCCATCAACAGATGAATGGATAAAGAAGATGTGGTACATACATAAAATGGAATATTACTCAGCCATATAATGGAATGAAATTGGGTCATTTGTAGAGACGTGGATGGACCTAGAGACTGTCATACAGAGTGAAGTAAGAGAAAAACAAATATCGTATATTAACACATATACGTGGAATCTAGAAAAATGGTACAGATGAACCAGTTTGCAAGGCAGAAATAGAGACACAGATGTAGAGAACAAACGTATGGACACCAAGGGGGGGAAAGGGGGATGGGAAGAATTGGGAGATTGGGATTAACATATATACACTAATATGTATAGTTAACTAATGAGAACCTGCTGTATAGCACAGGGAACTCCACTGTACAGTAGAAACTAACAGAACATTGTAAAACAACTATACCCCAATTTAAAAAAAACAAAAGACTCAAGGGAAAGCCACTTACCTTGCTGATGACATAAATACCAAGTCTGAAGAGGCTTTATCATGCTTTAAAAATAAAGAAGAAAAAATTTTTAATTTCAATTTTAAGTGAAAATTTTAAATCTTTTAATTAAACATTTCAATGTTTTTAATTTAAAAATTTTCATTTATTTTTTGTAAAATTTTCAATTTTTTAAAAGAACAGAAGAAGAGGGCTTCCCTGGTGGCGCAGTGGTTGAAAGTCCGCCTGCCGATGCAGGGGACACGGGTTCATGCCCCGGTCCAGGAAGATTACAAGTGCCACGGAGCGGCTGGGCCCGTGAGCCATGGCCACTGAGCCTGTGCTCCGCAACGGAAGAGGCCACAACAGTGAGAGGCCCACGAACGGCAAAAAAAAAAAAAAAAAAAAAAGACAGAAGAAGAAAAATGTAAATAGGCCCTATGAAAAAAAATAATGTGTCATGAGGAAAAGATAATATCAGTCTGATAACCTAAAAGAAACCTACCTATCTTTGAAAATGATATTTGGCAGGAATCACAGGGGAATTTTAGAAAACTTGGCAATCCTAAATAGGGCCCAAGAGGACATAGTGAGTGTAAAAGAGAGAGAATGGAGACAAGTAAGAATGCAACAAAATGAGAACAAGGGCTATAATCAGAGATAAACAGGGCCTGAGTGAGATAAAGAAGGACAAAATGGAAACTAGCACTGAAATAGCAGAATTAAAATCTGCAATGAAGATATTAAAGAGAAGGAATGACATGGAAAATAAAGCAAATGTGGAAAATAACTTGAAGAGCTTTCCTAAAATGTAGTGTAAAGGACAAGAGCTAAAAACTATGCAAGAAATTATACATATAGAGCACTCAGATGAAAATCTAATCAAAGGACTAAGTTATGGTCACACCAACAAAATCAGAACAATTTTACAAGTCATAACTTTTCTGAGCTTAGAAACATAAGAATTAGAATATTCAGATCAAAAGCAATTAACAAGTTCTAAGTAAAATGACCAAAAACAGACCAATGTCAAAATTCCTCCATTACAAGGATAAACATCCTATAACTTTTCAGGGACAAAGAGATGTTACCCACAAAGGAAATGTTTAAAATTAAAAATCACCACCACCACCACCAACAACAAAAAACATCATGCTGGCCTCAAAATTCTCTCCAATAAAAAATGTCAAAAGAAAACAGAGAAAAGCCTATAGAATTTTCGGGGGTAAAGTTGTGGCACAAAAATGCCATTTCCACATGAGTAGTTATTCCTGTGTAAAAGAAAAAACAGGCATTTCAGACATTAAAAAATCCAGAAAATACGGAATCCAAGTGTCTTTTTTTCTGAGAGTAAATTTTCCCTTTTTAATTATACAATGTATAACAAGTTTATTCTTTAAATTTTTTCAAATAAGCAGTAGAAAAGGTTAGAATCACTCATAAATCTACTACTCAGAGATGACCTTCCAGTTTCACTTAGCAATATGTCACAAATTGTTGTCCATCTCGTTAAAAATTCTCCTACAGCATCATTTGTAATGTTGAGGTTAGGGGTTAGAGTTTACTCCAATACGGAAAAAAATTTTAAACTATGGATGTGCCACCATTTTTTTTTTTACCAATTCCCTGTGACCCAAGTATCAATTTGGGCTCACCTTTGGAAAGGCACTGGTGAGGTCCAATGCTCTCTTCCAAGATCATGCAAATTTCTAGAGGGTTTAAATTCCTATGCTTACCTCTGGCTTTGAGCTCTAGCTCTCCGCTGAGTTCATTTGGACTATGGTTGCCTTAGCATGCTGTACCTGATCCTGTCACGTCTCTGCTTAGAACCTTTTTTTTTTTTTCCGGTACGTGGGCCCTCACTGTTGGTGGCCTCTCCCGTTGCGGAGCACACGTTGCGGAGCACAGGCTCCAGACGCACAGGCTCAGCGGCCATGGCTCACGGGCCCAGCCGCTCCGCGGCATGTGGGATCTTCCCGGACCGGGGCATGAACCCGTGTCCCCTGCATCAGCAGGCGGACTCTCAACCACTGCGCCACCAGGGAAGCCCTAGAACCTTTTAATAAATAATTTTCCGTTGCCCTTGTAATATAGTATATATCACTCAGCTTAAATTACCTGTCCTGCCTATGCCTCCAGCCTCATTTCCAGACACTGCCCCCTCCCATTACCTTTTCCCCTCCTTCCCCCTATGCCCCAACAATATGAACAATTGATTTCAGTTTCCCAAATGACTCAAATTTCCTCTTACTTCCAAACCTTTAGCAAGTTGTTCAAAAAATATTTACTCATTTATATTTTTGACACTTTGCTAGAGACCTAAAGGGTCTGGTCCAGAACAAACAAATAGATCAGTGGAACAGAATGTGAAGTCAGGAGACAGATTTTAGTATGGATAAGAATTTAATATATTATAAAATGCTATCATACACCCATGGGAACATAATAAACTATCTAACAAATATTATTGGGAACATTGGCTTCCACTGGAAAAAAAGTCAAGAATAATAAAGTGAAAGCCTCACCTAATACTACGTATAAAACTTAACAAACCAGAGTACAAAGTTAAATGGAGACATGAAATCATTAAAAACCAGAAGTAATTACAGCTGGTTATTTAATTAGTCTTAAGGTGTGAAAGAAATTTCTAAGCATATAAGCAATGGAAAAATCCTTAAAGGAAAAATGTAACAAGTCTGATAAGATGAAAATTAGAAACTTTAGCAATTAGGGAAAACAGAGCAAATAACAAACTGGGCTGTATATTTTCAGCTGTAATGAATGCTTTATATGTCAGGGGGTTCCCAGCTCATTCAGAGAAAAGGTCCGAGTCCATACACCTTCCAGTTCTCTGGCCTCATCTCTTTCTACCACTCTTACACCCTCCCCCCAGCTCACTTGAATCATGACCACATGGACCCCTTTTAGCTCTTCAACCCATCCTACATGCTGCCACCTCAAGACCTTAGCTCTTGCTATGTTCTCCTCTGGGTTTTCTCTTTCCC
>NW_006775143.1:7302435-7321884 GCF_000442215.2 Lipotes vexillifer | reverse complement strand
CTTTCCCTGGTTACCTGCAAATCTTGCTTCTGCATTGCTGCATTAATTTCCAATTGCTGTTGTAACAAATGAACACAAACTTAAAAACAACACAAATTTATTATCTTACAGTTCTGGAGGCCAAAAGTCGTAGAATCAAGGCTCCAGCAGGGCTGTATCCTTTCTGGAGGCTCTAGGGGAGAAGCTGTTTCCATGCCTTTTTCAGATCCTACAGGCTGTTTGCATTCTTTGGTTCATGATCCCTTCCCTCCAACTTCAAGCCGGCAACACAGCCTCTTCAAATCTCTCTGACTCTGCTTCTGATACACATCTCCTAATGGACTCTCCTGCATCCCTCTTATAAGGACTCTTGTGATTACATTGGACCTACCTGGGTAATCCAGGATAATCTTCCCATCTCATAATCATTAACTTAATCATATCTGCAAAGTACCTTTTACATGTAAGGTAACTAACACGTGCATGGTTTTAGAGATGTGAACATGGAAATCTTTGGAGGGGGGCATTATTCTGCCTACAGAATTTCCTTCAGATCTTTGCTCAAACATTACTTTATCAAAAAGACTATGACACACCTAAATAAAATAGGAAGAGCTTCTGCTCCATCTCTACACCTACCCTTCTCACTCTACTTTATTCTTCTGCATAATACTTTACACCCACTAATTTATGCAATCTCCATTAGGCCAAGGACTTTGTATTGTTTACTCATGGATTCTCATAGCTAGAACAGTGGGAAGCACATGGTAGGTTCTCAGTAAATGTTTGTTGAATGAATAAATAAGAAAAAATACAAGTGACTTATTTCTAGGGAAAAAATTTAAAAAGGGAAAAATAAGAAGAAAATACCAGAGGTAATAAGTTGTCTCTTATATCAGAAAAGAAATAGCAAAAATGAAGGAACAAAGGAAAGAAGGAAGGAATGAAGAAAGGAAGAGAGGGAGGGGGGAAGTATTGCTGCCTCTCCTCAAATAGCCAATGAATTGTGAAATTTTCACTAAATCATGCATTAGATTTTCCTTAAATTTTAGTCAGAGCAATGTAAGTCACTGTAATGGAGGCAAGACGGGAAAAGCCTATACATTGGTCAAGAAAAATCTACTTCTTACATGCTCCTGCTGCCTCCATGGAAGGTAACCTAAGGAAGGTAGTCTGAGCAAAATCAAAAAGGAAGAAGGGAAGGGGACTGTTGAGTCACTGTGGCTGGTAACAAAAGTCAGTCTGTTACACCCTGATTTGCAGCAGCAGGAAAGAATCTTGGAAAAACAAGCATCTTGTTCTTGGAACGTCAGAGAGAATCAAAATAATTCAAAATCCAATCAACGGCTTTGAGCAAAACACATATTCTATTCTCCTGCTAGTTTTGAACAGTAATTCCTCACACCATAGATTTTTATAGAGCTGGAAACTACTAGAATAATGAAAAGGTCTAAGAAAAACCTGAACCACCCTGGCTTGCTAAGATTTGGGGCTGATGCAGGGCTGCAGGGTGTGACCAAGGGAGAACGTGGGAGGGAGAGTGATGTGTGAAATGGAAGATTGGGTTCTGGCAAGGGGAGTGCCTGCTCCGGGATTCTCATAGCAAAATAATTACACTTGAAACCTTTGCTTTTACTTTTCCTTAAAATGCATGAAGCCACGAAATTGAGCTATTTGTAATGAGGTGGATAGACCTAGGGTCTGTCATACAGAGTGAAGTAAGTCAGAAAGAGAGAGACAAATACCGTATGCTAACACATATATATGGAATTTAAGAAAAAAAAAATGTCATGAAGAACCTAGGGGTAAGACAGGAATAAAGTCACAGACCTACTAGAGAATGGACCTGAGGATATGGGGAGGGGGAAGGGTAAGCTGTGACAAAGCGAGAGAGAGGCATGGACATATATACACTACCAAATGTAAGGTAGATAGCTAGTGGGAAGCAGCCGAATAGCACAGGGAGATCAGCTCGGTGCTTTGTGCTCGCCTGGAGGGGTGGGATAGGGAGGGTGGGAGGGAGGTTAGACGCAAGAGGGAAGAGATATGGGAACATATGTGTATATATATAACTGATTCATTTTGTTGTAAAGCAGAAACTAACACACCACTGTAAAGCAATTATACTCCAATAAAGATGTTAAAAAAAAAAATGCATGAGGCCATATGATTGTTCCAGTCATTCTTGCTGTATAAAAATTATTCCACAATTTAGTAGTATAAACTACAATGGTTTGGTTTTGCTCACAATTTCAATGGTGGGGAATTTGGGAAACGCTCTCACTTGGAGTCTCTCGTGCAGGTACATTCAGATGTCCACTGAGGCTGCAGTCATCTGAAGGCTTGCCTGGCTGAACATCCAAACTGGCTCAATCATGTAGCTGGCAAGTGCTGCTAAACTTCCACTGGGAGCTCCACTGACTACTCACACCCTCTCCAGCGTGGCACTCTTAGTTAGCTGAATTTCTTACATAGCTTCTTCTATCCCATGATAGAACATGGCTTCTTTATCCCAAGAGAGAAATGTGGAAGGCACATGGCCTTTTCTGACCTTGCCTTAGAAATCACACAATGTCACTTCTGCTGCATTCTCTGAAATACAAGTGAGTCACTAAGGTAAGGTCAGATTTAAGGGGGAGGAGATACCGATCCCACCTCTTAATGAGGTATGCCAAGCAACTGATTCTTTAAATAATTTTTAACCAGTTTGACTAACTGTTCCTTTCTTCCTTGTTATGTCCTACTTTGGATATTGTTCCACTTGCTCTATGTTGGGATGTTTACTTCTTACTTCATGGAATATATTGCTAATTCTTAGTGAGTTAACTCTGCAATTTATTTGGTGTTTATGGAAGACTCTGCTACCCTCCAAAATTCACTGTACAGTGCAGGTTGAGGCTGTGTGATGCTGTAGCTCCCTGTGTCTCCATCCTGAACTGGTTTGCTACTCCTACTGGTCAGCAGTGCTGGGCAGGAGGAGGAGCAAAACGCAATGAGGCAGCCCTATCCCCAAAATGGGCTGTACTATTATGAGAAAGATTGAGAGCCCAGAAGCACCTAGGTGTAACTGCATATTCATTAACAGCTTTCTCTTATATTTCTATTTCCTAGGATGTGGCATATCAGAAGTCTCTAAAGAAGAAAGAAGAACTTTCCACCATCTTTCAAAGCTAAGAAATAACTGATCACATAATAAGGGGGAAAAAATTGGATAAATAGAAAAAACAAAGTTTTTTTAGCTGAGGACATGGATAAGCTATAAATGTTAAAGTCGGTGATCTGCTAATTCCTCTTACTGTTCTGTCTATTCGAAATGAAAAGATTAGTAACACTTGAAACTTTCAAGAGTGAAGTTCAGATGCCTGGGAGTTGGGTTTTTTTTTTTTTACTGTAAATAATTTTAGGAAAAATTCACCTCTAGTATACAATGATCTGGAAATGTTTTCCATGAAAAATAAAATAAGAGTGCCTTTTATTAATATTGGTATTGGTTTTTAAAAATTACAAAAAGCAACACAACACAGTATTCCATTTCATCCTCAAAACAACTCTGTGAAGCAGACAGAAAAGTGATACTGTGATCCCCACTTTTTAAATATTTATTTATTGATTTATTTATTTGGCTGCACCAGGTCTTAGCTGCAGTAGGCGGGCTCCTTAGTTGCAGCGCTCCAGCTCCTTAGTTGTGGCATGTGAACTCCTAGTTGCAGCATATATGTGGGATCTGGTTCCCTGTCCAGGCATCGAACCTGGGCCCCCTGCATTGGGAGAGTGGAGTCCCATCCACTGCACCACCAGGGAAGTCCCTGTGATCCCCATTTTAAAGATGAGGAAACTGAGGCTCAAAAATCATGAAGCCCCTGAGCACGACTTTATAAATAGTAAATAGTGATATTTGGTCTTGATCTCAGTTCAGTGTATTTTCCATTACACCATAATGCCTCTTCATCTAACTCTATTTTTTTTTCCTAGAAAAATAAAGGCACTTTGGTTTTAAAACCTTAAAAGGTTGTTAGGTTTATAGAAAAAACGTTTTCTCCTTTTTAAAATCACATGGATAATAGATCTTCACTGAAGAAAAACCTGTGAAGGAAAAAAAGGGGAAAAAAATCTCTGGGTTACCACCCAGAGATAATAACACCTAGAATTAATAGCTTGGTGTATTTCCTTCCACACTATTTCCTATGCAAATTTGCCCATGTAAATAACTATATATTTGCTTACAAAAATTGTTTCATTTTTACAGACTGCTTTGTGCCTTGCCTTTTCTTCTTAATATATTTAGAACTTATGTTAAAAATATGCCATCATTTTGATGACTGCATAATATCTCATAGTATATCTTAATTTATTTAAACAAACCCCTAAAATGCCAGATTTAGTGTTTCCAAATGTCCTCTATTATAAATAAGTAATGTGAATATTTCCTTAAGAAACATCAGACAAACCCAAATTAATGAACATTCTGCAAAATAATCACCTTTACTCCTCAAAAAATTTGAGGTCAAGGAATATAAGGAAAAAATGAAAATTTGCTCCCAGATTAAAGGAGACTAAAGGGACTGAGTTTTATAAAAAACATAATTAAAACAACTAACAAAATTTGAATATGGACAGTGAATTAGATAACAGTATTGTATCAATGTGAATTTCCTGATTTTGATAATTCTTCTATAAAAGAATGTCCTTATTCTTGGGAAATATATACTGAAATAGTTAGAAGTAAAGAGGCATGATACCTTCAACTTACTCTCAAGTGGCTCAAAAAATTTACTCACATACACACACACATAAATATATACTCCACAGAGAGAATGCTAATCAAATAGGGAAATATGTAAAATATTGGTGAATCTCAGAAAAAAGGACACAGGAAGACAAGAAAAATAAACAAAAGGTATCTAAATTGGAAGGGAAGAAGCAAAACTATCAATATTTGCAGATGACATGATACTATATTTAGAAAACCCTAAAGTCTCCACCAAAAAATCTATTAGAACTAATACATGAATTCAGTGAAGTTGCAGGATACAAGATTAACATACAGAAATCTGTTGCTTTTCTATACACTAATAGTGAACTATCAGAAAGAGAAAGGAAGAAAACAATCTCATTTAAGATCACATTAAAAAGAATAAAATACCTAGGAATAAATTTAATCAAGGAGGTGAAAGACCTATACTCTGAAAAGTATTAAAAAAAATTGATGAAGGAAATTGAAGATGATACAAAGAAATGGGAAGATATTCCATGTTCATGGATTGGAAGAATGATTATTGTTAAAATGTCCATATTACCCAAAGCACTCTACAGATTTAATGCAATCCCTATCAAAGTACCCAGGACATTTTTTCACAGAACTAGAACAACTAATTCTAGAATATTTGGAACCGCAAAAGACCCTGAATTGCCAAAGCAATCCTGAGGAAAGAACAAACCTGGAGGTATCACATCCCCTGATTTCAGACTATACTTCAAAGCTACCGTAATCAAAACAGTATTGTACTGGCATAAAAACAGACACATAGATCAATAGAAGAGAATAGAGAGCCCAGAAACAAACACCCACATTTATGGTCAATTAATCTACAATGAAGGAGGCAAGAATATACAATGGAGAAAAGACAGTCTTTTCAATAAGAGGTACTGGGAAAACTGGAGAGCTACATGTAAAAGAATAAAATTAAACATTTTCTCACACCATATGCATAAATAAACTCAAAGTGGATTAAAGACCTAAATGCAAGACTTGAAACCATAAAACTTCTAAAAGAGAACATACGCAGAACATTTTTTAACATAAATCATAGCAATATGTTACTTTGGATCTGTCTCCTAAGACAAAGGAAACAAAAGCAAAAATAAACAAATGGAAGCTAATTAAACTTAAAAGCTTTTGCACAGCAAAGGAAACAACTGATAAAAAGAAAAGACAGCCTACTGAATGGGAGAAAATATTTTCAAATTATATGACCAATAAGGAGTTAATATACAAAATACATAAACAGCTCATATAACTCAATACCAAAAAAACAAACAACCTAATTAAAAACTGAGCAGAAGACCTGAATAGACATTTTTCCAAAGAAGACATACAGATGGCCAACAGGCACATAAAAAGATGCTTAACATTGCCAATCATCGGAGAAATGCAAATCAAAAAACACAATGAGATATCACCTCACACTTGTCAGAATGACTATCATCAAAAAGACAAGAAATTACAAGTTTTGACGAGGATATGCAGAAAAGGGAACCCTTGTACACTGTTGGTAGAAATGTAAAATGGTGCAGCCATTGTGGAAAACAGTATAAAGGTTACTAAAAAACTAAAAACAGAACTAACATATGATCCAGCAATTACACTCCTGGACATATACCTGAAGAAAATGAAAACACTAATTCAAAAAGATAAATGCACCCCAGTGTTCCAAGAAGCATTATTTAGAACAGCCAAGACAGAGAAGCAACCTAAGCGTACAACAACAAATGAGTTTATAAAGATGATGTGGTATATATACACAATGGAATATTACTCAATTATATAAAAAAGGGGCTTCCCTGGTGGCGCAGTGGTTGAGAGTCCACCTGCCAATGCAGGGGACACGGGTTCGTGCCCCTGTCCAGGAGGATCCTACACGCCGCGGAGTGGCTGGGCCCGTGAGCCATGGCTGCTGAGCCTGCGTGTCCGGAGCCTGTGCTCCACAATGGGAGAGGCCACAACAGTGAGAGGCCCACGTAATGCAAAAAAAATAATAAAATCATATAAAAGAATGAAATTCTGCAATTTGCAACAATGTGGATGGATCTAGAGGGTATTATGCTTAGTGAAATAAGTCAGACAAAGACAAATACTCTATGTTATCACTTATATGTGCAATCTAAAAATTAAAACAAATTAATGACTATTACAAAACAGAAACTGACTCACAGATATAGACAACAAACTAGTGGTTACCAGTGGGGAGAAGGAAGAAAGGAAGGGCAAGATAGGGGTATGGAATACAAACTACTAGGTATAAAATAAATAAGCAAAAAGGATATATTGTACAGCAACGGGAAATATAACCATTATTTTATAAAAACTTTAAATGGAGTATAACCTGTAAAAATACTGAATCACTAAGTTTTACACCTGACACTAATATAATGTTGTAGATCAACTATACCTCAATTTTTAAAAAAGAAAGAAAAAAGAGGATAAAGGAGTTCTTTATACTACTCTTGCAACTTTTCTTTAACTTTGAAATTATATCAAAATTAAGTTAGCCATGAAAACCACTAGGAAAACTATGTAAGTGATATGCATAAAAACTTGATAATAGATAAATCAAGATAGAATCCTAAAAAATGTACATGTAACCCACAGGAAGGTAATAAAAAGTGAAACAGAGGAATGAGAAATAGAGGAAACAAACAGAAAACAACAAAAATACAGACTTAAAATCTAACATATCAATAATTACCCTCAAAATAAATATCTAAATATACCAATTAAAAGACCAAAATTAGAACAGTAGGTTAAAAAAATGATCCATTAATATGCTATCTACAAAAAACTCACTTCACATATAAGAGCATGGGTATGCTGAAAGTAAACAAATGGAAAAAGATATGTCATGCAAACATTAATCCAAAAGTTATCCCCCCCAAAAATCAACTGATATTTAAAGCAAAAATAATAGCAAATAATAATAACAAACATATGAACTGAATAATTACATCCTGGGAATTGGGGTTATTTAGTTAATTCTTTATACAGTGGGATACTGATTGGTACCATATTATAAAATGGCTTCCAAGTAAACCACAGTGTATCAGGAATACAATTCCTGGAAGAAATTTATGATCATTTGATTTTATTACAATGACTCGATGACTGCCACTCTTATAAAGGAACATAAAGTGTAATAAGTTGAAATCAGTTTCTTTTGAGTACAAAGAAAGCAGTACAGTTGCAAATATTAACCATCTATAACATTACTATAAAGGCAACAGATTAAAGAACCCACCAAATATGCTTATTATTACTTTAGTTTCAAATACTACTTTAAATTTGGTTTAATTAAAAACCTCGACTCTTTATTGAATAAAATCTCAAAATAATAATAACAACATTTACAGAAGTAAAATATATGTCAACAATAGCACAAAGAAAGGGAAAGGGTCACTTCTCTCCTGAAGAACCTCTAGTGCCTTCCCATTTCACTAAGAGTAAAAGCCAAAGTTCTTACAAAGTCCTACAAGTCCCTATATCAACTGTCCCCGTTACCTCTGTCACTTCCTCTCCTACTATTCTCACCCCCTGCTCACTGTGCTCCAATCACACTAACCTATTGGGCTGTTCCTAGAGAATCCTGGGCAAACTCCCACCTTAGGGCCTGAGCACTGGTGGCTGTCTCTGGCCAGAAGGCTCTCTCACCTAGATGACCAGAGGCTAACCCAGTTCTAAATGAGGCCCGTCCAGACAAATCTATTTACAGCTGTAATTCGTGCACTCATCTCCAACTCCCTTGCCTTCTATTTTTTTCATAGGCCATATCACCTTTAAACATACTATATAATTTCCTTGTTTAAACTGAATTTATGATTTATTTTTGTTTCTCCCTGCTAGAATATAAGCACCAACAGAGTATGGATTTTGTCTGTTTTCTTGATAAATGTATCCCAAGTCCATAGTAGTGGCTAGTATATAGTAGTTGCTTAATAAATGTTTATTTGTTGAACGTATAAATAAATGAAAGAATATTTAGAGGGAAGGGGAGAAAGGGAATGCTGTTTGTGATACAGTACAGTTATTATTCTAAGAAGGAAGAGCACAGAAAAAGAAGACAAGGCTAAAGTAGGCAGTTCAGACTCATTTTAGCCTTTTGTATAGAGGATTATCCTGATGAAAATGGTACTCTAAGACTATTAGTATAGCAGAGGTTAAAAAGTTTAACCTCAAACACAAGTCCATTTTTCACAAAGAAGAGACCGAGTAAGTGAGAAGGCACACACAGTTCTGTGTCAGCCACATCCAAACCGCCTGTCCTAAGCTTAGAGTCACCTTTACAGAAGAATAACATGCTGTTTGCACAAAGCACCTAGATGTGTGTGTCCATCATTTTCTCTGCCTTTTATTCATTTTTTAAAAAATTCATTGCACACAAAATGCTAAAGCTAAGGGATTTGCAGATCATCCATTAGAGATAAGAAATACCTAGCTGCTGTTTGTTCATTTTCAACTAGCAGACATCTCTAGGCATAGGTGTCACCCGGAGTAGTAATGTAAATAGGTCATTTAAACAAGGAATTCAGGTAGAAAATGGAAACCATTGAAGTACCATTAATGACCACACCAGCTTGTTTCATCTGGAAATAAGGAGGTAATGTGCACCCACCATCTGAACTGATGGTAACAGAACACATCAAGTTGTTCTGTCCTTCTATAAACCTGCCGGCACCTCCCCAAATGAAAATGTAGTCAGTCTTCAAGAACCAACTCAGATGTGATTTCCTTCATGAAGACTCAATGATCGCTACAAACGAATGAGATATTACCTTCTCTTAGCCCCCTAGCACTACACTGATATCAACTTATGGCACTTACCTTACCTCTGATACATAGTCATGAGCATTCAACATTGTGCCACCATGAGGGCAGGAATCCTGTGTTTTTAATCTTTTGTATCTCCTTTGGTGCCTTTGGTGCCTCGCACATTTATTTAACACATCCTTATTAAGTTGAATCAAATCAAATGCTTCCAAAATAGGCTCCCATTCCAGTAGACCAGCAAAGATCTTTGTACGTAGTAGGTCTTTGCTGAATGCATTTGAATGGAATCTCAAGATTTTTATTTCTGGCAACTTTTTTTTCTATTAGTTCTATCTGATCAAAAGTGAACCACTGAGTAAGGTCAGCAACTATCACTTGTGCTTATTCTTTTATTTAAATTAACCAAACTTTCTCTCTTTAGCCAAATTTTATTCCTTTCTGGTATAAAATGGCATATGGCTGGAATGATTTCCTAAATAATTTAAATCTAGACTTGGTTCACTGCTCTTATGGTGGTTAAAACAGTTCCTGGTACTTAGTAGATATTCAATAATAATTGTTGAATGAAGTTGTTCAAAGAACAATGCAAAACCAGCTTTCTGCCAATAGACTATGAAAAGTAATGTATAGATTACAATCACAGTGGTATATCATTTCCTAAGAGCCTCCAAAGATTCCTCCCATCCCTGTAGGCATGTCTCTCTGCACATTAAGAGGTAGACTCTGTTTCCTTTCCGCTTGAGTCTGAGCTGGACTTGTGACTTGCTTTGACCAAAAGAACTCACAGAAGTGATGTTCAGGGACTTAGACACCCAGATCTTAAAAGACTTGTAGCCTCTGCTTTTTCCATGCAAGAAAAGAAGCCCGGCCAGTGAGCCCTAGGCCATCCCAGCCATCCCAGCAGAGATTCCTAACATGGAAGTGATCTTAGATGATTCAACCCCACCTAAGCTGCCAGCTGAACACAACTACATGAGTAACTCTAGCCAACATATGAAGTAAAGATAGCCACCCCACCAAGCTCTGCTCAGTTGCATAATCATGAGTAAATAATTGGTTTTTGTTGTATAAGCCACTAAGTGTAGGGGTGGTTTCTTATACCCACTAGATAACTGAAGCAATCCTAATTTTTTTTCTATGTATGTAGTCTTTCTGTATATACACATAAAGAATACTAGATGATCACAATGTGTGTAGGTGGTGACATCTTTGGTGGGGAGTTTGGGGTTTTGTTCTAATTTTTTGCATAGTACTTTATATTGCTAGAATTGCATTAATAAAAACATATTTTATAAAAACAATAGTTATTTAAGAAATAGAACATTATATTACATTTGAAGCTTTCTGTATGTTCCTCCCATGACCCAATACCTTACCTAAAATTTTGCTTTAGCCTCCCCTTGCTTTTCTTTGAAAATTTCCACAAATATGATTATATACCCAAATATCAAATTATATGGTTTTATGGTTGTGAATAAATGGAATCACAATTCTATTGCTGTATTGTATTCCATTTTATTAACACACTGACTGTCCTAGTCCATTCAGCTTGCTTTAACAGAATACCATAGACTGGGTAGCTTACAAACAATAGAAATTTATTTTTCACAGTTTTGGAGGTTGGGAATTCCAAGACCAAGGTGCCAGCAGATTTGGTGTCTGGTGAGGGTGTCCTCACATGGCAGAAGGGGTGAGGGAGCTCCCTTGAGTCTCTTTTATAAGAGTGCTAATCCTATTCATGAGAGTTCCACCCTCATGAGTTAATCACCTCCCAAAGGCCCCACCTCCTAATACCTTAACATTGGGGGTTAGGATTTCAAAATATGAATTTGCTGAGGGACACAAATATTCAGTCTACAGCACACACTGAAATTTATTTGTCCATTCTACTGTTGCTAAACATTTCTGTTTGTTTCTAGATTCTTCCCATTACAAAAAGGGCTGCTATGAATATTCTTATACATGTACCCCAATGCAAGAATATAAGGCATATACCCAGAAGTGTATGGATATATTCAATTTGACTTGATAATGCCAAATTGTTTCCTAATATTGTGGTATAAATTCATAGTGCCACCAGCAGTGTATAACAGCACCCATTGATCTATATCCTCATCACACTTGATATTTTCAGATATTTAATTTGTTTTTCATTGTGGACAGTGTAAAAGGATATCTCATAGTGTTTTACTTTGCACTTACCTAATTACTAAAAAAGTGAAGATCTTTTCATATGTTTATTGGCCATTCAGTATTCTCTTCTATGTGGTGCCGTTCAAGACTTCTGCCTACTTTTCTATTGGATTGTTTTTTCTTATTTATATGTAGAATTTTTTTCTGTGCTCTGATTACTGTTCTTTTAATGGTTGTATGTGTTGCAAATTTCTTCTTCTTGGCTTGTCTTTTTACTTTCTTTATGATGCCATTTGCTAAACAGAATTCTTAATTGTAGAATAGTCAAATTTATCAACCATTTATCTTATGGTTTGTGTGTGTGTGTGTTTTCTCTAAGAAACCAATTTTTTTAAATAAATTTAATTAATTATTTATTTTTATTTTTGGCTGCATTGCAGCGAGCGGGGGCTACTCTTCGTTGCGGTGTGTGGGCTTCTTATTGCCGCGGCTTCTCTTGTTGTGGAGCACAGGCTCTAGGCGCGCGGGCTTCAGTAGCTGTGGCACACAGGCTCAGTAGCTGTGGTACGCAGGCTCAGCACTTGTGGCACGTGGGCTCAGTAGTTGTGGCATGTGGGCTCAGTAGTTGTGGCACACAGGCTTAGTAGCTCTGCAGCATGTAGGATCTTCCCAGACCAGGACTTGAACCCATGTCCCCTGCATTGGCAGACGGATTCTTAACCACTTTGCCACAGGGGAAGTCCCAGAAACCTATTCTTGTTCCAAATTTTTATAGATAACTGCCCATATAGATTGTGTAGTTCTATCTTTCATATTTATCTTTTTCACACCGGTGGATTTACTGGAAAGGAGAATATGGTGTGAATAGGATCCCAATTTCATTTTTTCACATATGAATAACCAGTTTTCATAGCTCCTTTTATTGTAAAGCACATCTTCAATGAAAGCGCTCTCATAAACCGAGTTTATACATATTAGTTTTGGTTTTGAGTTTTCTACTCTGTTGCATTTGTCTTTGTTTCTGCATTTGCAGATATCAACTTACTATACTATAGCTTTATAATAATTCTTTATACCTTGTCAGGCATTCCACCTCCATTGTTCTTCTTCAGGAATGAGTTTTGCTTTTAGTTTGCTTTTAGTTTGGCTAAAACTAAAGCTATTAAGTTTTGCTTTTTTTTTTTTTTTATAAATTTATTTATTTATTTATTTTGGCTGCATTGGGTCTTCGTTGCTGCACTCAGGCTTTCTCTGGTTGCGGCGAGCGGGGGTTACTCTTTATTGAGGTGCGCGGGCTTCTCATTGCAGTGGCTTCTCTTGCTGTGAAGCATGGTCTCTAGGCGCACTGGCTTCAGTAGTTGCAGCACATGGGCTCAGTAGTTGTGGCTCGCGGGCTCTAGAGCGCAGGCTCAGTAGTTGTGGCGCACGGGCTTAGTTGCTCCGCAGCATGTGGGATCTTCCCGGACCAGGGCTTGAACCCATGTCCCCTGAGTTGGCAGGCAGATTCTTAACCACTGTGCCACCAGGGAAGCCCGAAGTTTTGCTTTTCCATACAAATTTTAGACTCAGATTGGCAAGTTCACCAAAAACAAGTTGGTATTCTGAATTAAATTACATCAAATCTACTGATCAATTGATGGGATTTGCCACTTTTACGATTTTGAAACTTCCAACCCATGAACATGGTATGGATTTTAATGTTAATTTAATAAAATATTCCAATTTTGTCCTTAAAAGTTTACAAATATTTGGTACATTTAATTCCAGGTAATGTATATTTTTTCACTATTTTAAATAGTATGTGTTTCTACAATTACATTAACTTTTGGTTGCTGGTATAAGGCAATAAAATTGCTTTGTGTATACTGATTTTTGTACCAAGCAAACTTACTAAATTCTGTTATTAATTCTAATTTACCTATAAATTTTTTTGAATTCTCAATGAAGGTAATATCATTTGTTAATAGTGACAGTTTTGTTTCTTCTCTTCAAATCATTATGCCTTTCTTTTTCTTACCAAATTGATCTCACAGGATTTCCATTTTAATATTAAACATAAGTCATCCTTGGAATCTTCTTAATCTAAAAAGAGATGTTTTCTATGTTTAGCCATTAAAAATAATGTTTGCCCTATGGTTTTTGAAGCTAACATTTTTTAGACTAAGGTAGTCTTCTTCTATTATTAGTTTTCAAATCATGAATGAATGTTTAATTTTATTTAAAAAATCTACAGTATCAAAATAATCATGTTTTATCTCCTTTTATTTGTAAGTATGTGAGTTACAGTAAATGAAGTTTCTAATATTAGACTAACCTCGCATTCCTGGAATTAATGCAACTTGGTGATGATAAATTAGTTGTTTTATACAGTGTTGAATTTGATTAGCTAAATTTTTTTAGGATTTTTGCATCACAGTCATTAGTAAGATGGTCTGTAATTTTTCAGTTTTTTAGTATCCCTGTCAGGTGGTGGTATTATGACTGTTAGCCTCATATCAATCATATATCATTAGAAATTAAGTTTATTCTTAAATTTATACAGTTAACACTTTAAACAGACAATATTTCATGTACACGAAGGACACAGGATTAACTTAAATGAAAGATATACAAAAATGTACAGAGAAAAATTACACAACTTTATTTTTCTTTTTTTTCTTTCTTTTGGCCGTGTAGCATGGCTTGCGGGATCTTAGTTCCCGCAAGTTTGCTACCCTCAGCCTCGGCAGTGAAAGTGTGGAGTCCCAAGCACTGGACTGCCAAGGAATTCCTGACAACTTTTTTAAGAGCTATTAATGAAAATCTTTTTTTAAATGGAGAGATATACCATGTTATGGATTTGAAAACTCAAAATTGTAAAAATATAAATTCCCCCAAGTAGATTGATAGACTAATTGCAAACTCAATCAAAATCCAGCAGAGGGGCTTCCCTGGTGGCACAGTGGTTGGGAGTCCGCCTGCCGATGCGGGGAACACGGGTTCGTGCCCTGGTCCGGGAGGATCCCACATGCCGCGGAGCAGCTGGGCCCGTGAGCCATGGCCGCTGAGCCTGCGTGTCTGGAGCCTGTGCTCCACAATGGGAGAGGCCACAACAGTGAGAGGCCCGTGTACCGCAAAAAAAAAAAAAAAAAAAAAAAAAAATCCAGCAGGTTTCATTGTGAGATTTGCTAAGCTGATTTTATGGAAATAAAGATCTAAGAATGCCCAAGGTATTCTTGAAAAAGTTGGGAGGACTTGCTTGACCAGATATCAAGACTTATTATAAACATATAATAATCAAGATAATGTGGTATTAGCTCAAGGATAGACAAATCAACCAACACAACAGAACAGAAAAGCCAGAAGAGGCTCATGCATAGATACTTGGTACATGACAGAACAGCACTGTAAATCAGAAAGGACAGACTTGTCAAAAATGGTATTGAGACCACTGGGTATCTATATGGGGAAAAATGAAACTTTGCCTTTCTCTCCCGTGCACACAAAAATCAGTTTCATGAGAATCGAAACCTAAATATGAAAAGCAAAACTATGAAGCTTTTAAAATATTTTAGAATCCTAAATATATAAAGGACTTATATAAATCAAGAAGAACAAACACAGACAATCCATAGAAAAATAGACAAAAGTTCCAAATAAACAGTTCACGAAAGAGGAACTCTAAATAGATAATAAATGTATGAAAAGATTTTAGATTTTCTTGGTAGGCAGAAAAATATAAATTAAAAATACCAAAAGTTATAATAGGGACTTCCCTGGTGGTCCAGTGGTAAAGAATCTGCCTTACAATGCAGGGGATGCAGGTTCGATCCCTGGTTGAGGAACTGAGATCCCACATGCCAGGGCAACTAAGCCCACGCGCCACAACTACTAAGCCCGCACACCTCAACTAGATCCCATGCACCACAACTACAGAGCCCACGCGCCCTGGAGCCTGTGCACCACAACTAGAGAAGAGAAAACCCACATGCCACAACTAGAGAGAAGTCCACGTGCCACGACGAAAGATCCCACATGCCTCAACAAAGATCCCACATGCCTCAACGAAGATCCCGCATGCCGCAACTAAGACCCAATGCAGCTGAAAATAAATAAAAAATAAATAAATCTTTTTTTCAAAAAGTTATAATAATTTCAAAACCACCTCTTTGGCAAACATTGAAGTCTGACACTACCATGTGCTAGTTAGGAAGCAGAGCAGTAAGAAATTTCATACACTGCTGGCAGAAGGTAAATTAGCATAACAATTTTGGAAATTTGATTAGCATTACCTATTGATTTGAAAATAGACATACCCTATGACCTGATAAGTCTGTTTCTAGAGAGTCTCATGTACATATACAAGAAACATGTTACCAACTGCCCCAAATTAGAATCAACCCAAAAGTCATCAGTAAAATAGATTTTTAAATTATGGTATATTCATACAATTGAACACCATATCCCAGTGAACATGAAGCAAAAATAGATCACCATAACATCATGGAAGAATCTCACAAGCATAACAAAAAAAAAAAATTAAAAAAAAAAAAAAAAAAAAAAAGCCAGTCGCAAAAAAAAATGCCAGAGACAAAATAATAATACATACCATATGAATCCTTCTATATAAAGTTCAAAAACAGGCAAACTTAACAATATTGTTTAGAAAAACATCCATAAGTGGTAAAACATAATGAAAAATAGGGAAATTCCCTGGCGGTGCAGTGGTTAGGACCCTGCACTCTCACTGCCAAGGGCCTGGGTTCAATCAGTGGTCGGGGAACTAAGATCCCACAAGCCTCTCAGCGTGCCCAAAAACAAAACAAAAATGATTATCAAAAAAGTCAGGAGGTAGGATTCTTCTAGGGAGAAGGGCGCAAGTTATGATCAGAGTCGAGCACATAATGGAGTTCCTGAGACGCTGACAGTGTCCTATTTTGAAATTTGCGTGGTTTTTATACTGCTGTGTGTTATATCATCGTTCATTAGCTCTACGTGTTTTATGCACTTTTCTACAGGTATCTAAAATATGAAAATAGAAAGGTTAATACTTGTTTTTTATTTTAAAACACACCTTAAAGACTTTGAGAGGTGATATAGTAGAGGTGTTTAAGATGAGGCTCTGAAATCTAACAAACCTGGATTTCACCCCCAGCTCCATCAATCAGCCCTGTGACCTTGTGCTGGTTAATTAATTGCTCTAAAAGTCAGTACTCCTAACCTTCACTGTACTTCCGTATTCACCTGAGGAGCTTTAAAAGAAATACAGAAGACCAGATCCCACCTTCAGAGGTTCTGATTTAATTGGTCCAGATGGATGGTAGCCTGAGTACTGACAGTTTTCAAAGTTCCCAGGTGATGGGCAGCCACTGCTGAGACCCACCGCCGTAAGGCCTAGTTTCCTTATCTGTGAAACTGTGATGATAACGATAATAATAATACCTTATTGGAAGGTTGCTATAAAGATAAACTATGACAGTGTACGTGACAGTGCCTGGGATTCAATAACTTTAACTCTTATTAAGCTGCTTAACTCTATTATGTTTTGAAGTTTGACGGAAACTGATATTGAAGAATCATATAGGTAATATTGTTAAGAAATAGGATTTGATGACAATCTGGATGCAAAGGAATTAAAGAGAAGAACCGCAGCTGGTATGCTCAGGGCTGGGGGTTGGGGGGCCGTTGCAGAGGACAGGACATAGAAAAGGAAGCAGACCAGTCTTGACTTCAGCTATCTGGACACAATCTCAGTTACTCTGTTGTAATTTTCCAAGTTTGTACAAGTGATTCAAAATCCAGTGAAAGACTTGGCTTTGTGTTCACTGGCCTCACTGTGGGTGGAATCTTAGAAATGCTAGTGTCTTGTAGATATAATGTTCTCTTTGTTTGAAGATTTTGTTTTCTAACCAAGGAAATAATTAATTAAGCTTGAATTCTCCCATCCCCCTCTTGATCTTCTAAACAGCTGGTGTACTTATTTGGGACATGATAATGATTTTGCTTGGAATCCATGGTGATACACTGTTTATTGTCATGAGCATGTCATAAAGTAGACTTATGATTTTTCTAAACCAATCAATAATCATTGCATTAGGAATTTTCCTTCATGCAGACAAAATTTTTGAAAACTACTTCTTAATCTCAGACATCAAAAAAATATCTAGTTCAATTAATGAGTTAGGTACCTCCAATTCCTAAAAAAAAAGTGTTAAATATCTGGAATTCACAATAACATTAAATTTTCTTTGATTAATTAAACTGATATGGCATTTTCAGAAACCACTTTTGTTGAACTAGGTTATTATGCCTATTCCCTTAAAATGTCATTTAGCAAATAAACACTGAAGTAGAATGACCATTAAAAGAAAAAAAATGTGAAGATGAGATTCTTTAAACAAGGGAGGACCTTCTGGGGGTGGTGAAAAAGCATTAAGGGAATCTGTTGACTGGCTTGGCTCCCAGCTAGATTTCATCTAGACCACCTGTCAAATGCCAAGAAAAATAAGAGCATTTTGCAGAAGCCGGTATCTCCAGCTCTCTCCTCTGACTGCCCTCCTCCCTGACCTTTGACCCTCCCTGCAGGAGCTGCTCTGAGCAACTGTGCCCAGCACCTGGGAAGCAAAGAACTCTGCAGAGGCCAGCAACTCAACATTCCACCAGGAACGCTGTGACTGGAAATTTCAGCAAATTCAGCTTCCACACCCTCCCTCCAGGCTTGCACCCAAGCCCCTCCTTCTTCACTACTGAAAATTATAGGCAAGGCCCCAGCCTCTCTTCTCATCCTTCCCCAGCCACGCCCTCACGCCCCGCCCCCCACTTCTTCCCACCTCCACGCCTTCCATCCGTGAGCCTCTCCACTGAGCCTTGTGAAACTCTACAAATATTTCCTTGAGCATTCCCCCAACATTACTAACAAATGAACTTACTAGCTTCCTTTCCAAACCTCAGCCCATTAGGCACCAACTTTAGATCACCCTCTAAGTCACCTAGACACCAACCCATGGAGTGAACATGACCTCCTCCTCCCATCTGCCTCCATCTATCCAATCTTTGGCCATGTTTACAATTCTAACTATGACTCTGTGGGAGTGGGAAGAACTAGATGGGTCCATGCTCAGCTATTAACCATCCTATTATTTTTTAAGATCATTTTATCTTTTTATTTTTTTAATTTATTTAATTAATTTTTGGCTGCATTGTATCTTCGTTGCTGCACGTGGGCTTTCTCGAGCTGCGGCGAGCGGGGGCCACTCCTCCCTGCAGTGCGCAGGCCTCCCACTGCCATGGCCTCCGCTGTTGCTGAGCAAGGGCTCTAGGTACGTGGGCTTCAGTAGTTGTGGCTAACAGGCTCAGCAGTCCTGGCTTGCGGGCTCTAGAGCACAGGCTCAGTAGGTGTGGCGCATGGGTTTAGTTGCTCCTTGGCATGTGGGATCTTCCCGGACCAGGGATCGAAGCCATGTCCCCTGCATTGGCAGGCGGATTCCCAACCACTGCGCCACCAGGGAAGCCCTAAGATCTTTTTGTTACGAAAAGCTTCAAACATAACCTTAAATATAGTACAGCAAAAATCCCACGTACGCATCACTAACTTCATCAGATCACAACATTTTACAACACTGTATTTGATTCCATTTCCCTTTACCACCTTTAATTTGTTTTAACAGATGAAACTCAAAAACATTGAATGGCTTTCCCCATGTCCACATCACATACCCAGCACAGCATCCAAGACACAGTACCCACAAAGAATCATTTGGTCAGTAGTATTTGCATAAGTTTATGAGCCTCCTTGAGTCCCAATCCTTTATTTCTTTCCC
>NW_006775143.1:7280897-7302274 GCF_000442215.2 Lipotes vexillifer | reverse complement strand
CTTTCCCTATTTCCCTTTCCAATCTGCTTCCTTTGGATGTACGTATTTCTATCTGCATTGGTTGTCATTCAATATTTTTCTTGTAATATCATGATATTTTCTGGACATGTGCATCTCCCTATTTCCTTTTATGTTTCTTTCTCCCCGTGCCATTCATTCTGTCTTTCATTTAATAGCTATTTCATAAGCACCTACAATGTGCCAGACACTGTTGTGGGCCCTTAGGATACGTATTTGTCAACCTTTTTCTCTATGTCGCCTTCTCTTTGCTGATACCTCTTGTTTTCTGACCATCTATCAATCTGAATTTCTTCCCCTTTTCCTTTCATCATCTCTACCCTTATCATCTCCTCTCACACTTCCCTCACCTAACTGAATACAAAAGAAAATGGCAGTATTATTTTATTTGTTTTTATACCAGAATGATGTGTTCTCCATATCTTCATCTTTTTAATTAAGAAGTAATTTCCTATTGAGTAATGTTCAGATTTTTGACAGCAGCACCAAGTCTTCAAAGAACTTTTTACTTCTCACCAAGCACCCTGTATCCCAATCACATGTGAATATTCTCCATTCTACAAATTCACTTCCAGACCTTTACTTATGCTGGTCCTCGTTATACAGGATGCTCTCAACATGGAGTTATCAAGGTTCTTTGAAGACTTGGCTGCCGTTACCTGCTTTTTCACCCGTGTCTCCAGCATTTAGCACAATGCACAGGAAGAACAAGAAATGTCCATTGTATTAAAAAAAAAACAATAAAAATAAGTTACTCGTTCCTTGGTACAGCATGCTTTCTTTTGGCTGATGGGTCACCATAGGAACAAATTCCTCAGCTTACACTGACTGGCCAACACAGAAAAAGAGAAGGTAAGAAGAATGGACGAGGGAGAACTCATGACAATTGTCATGCTGAGAGAGAATGAGAAACTCTGAGATTCTTCTTTCTCATGGGGTTAAAGAACTGTCAGAGGTGGAGTGAAGCAACTGCAAATAGTTTGCCTCCCTATTAATCCTTCAGGGGAAGAAAACCTGTCCTAAATAGAAGAGACAACAGCTGCTGCCCTACCAAACGCATTCCACAAAAGTCACAAGAAAATTGATGAGAATTCAAATACTCTGTGATAACAGTAGGATAAATCTGCCAAAGAAAAAACCAGGAAAAGGGACTTGGAGATTTTCTCCCTTAGGAAACTAAAGAATTAAACCACGAGTATCAGGAAGAGCCAGTAAATCGAAGGTTAGAGAACATGGCATCAGATGCCCCTGTGATGGTTTAGGCAGAATGTAAACATCAAACAGCTAGGAAGTTAAAAAATAATAATCTCCTCTTTCTAGAACCCCCACCCAGGTCCAAGCTAGTTTCCAACACCTTGGATGAAATCATTTACCAAGAGATAAAGCCTTTTGTGGTTTGCTCCTTAGGAGTTTCATGATTAAGTTCATTTGGAAAATGAGTGAGAGCTGTTTGAGTAGACCCTCCTGGCAAAGGAACATGCAGACCCTTAGAGAAGCTGGATCTTCACGGGGCCTAAATAAACCCCATCCTTACAAAAGGACAATATTTTGCAACACTTACCTGCAATGAAGTCACCGGGTGCTTGTTAAAAATTCAGATTTCTGGGGCTTCCCTGGTGGCGCAGTGGTTGAGAGGCCGCCTGCCGATGCAGGGGACACGGGTTCGTGCCCCGGTCCGGGAAGATCCCACGTGCCGCGGAGCGGCTGGGCCCGTGAGCCATGGCCGCTGAGCCTGTGCGTCCGGAGCCTGTGCTCCGCAACGGGAGAGGCCACAGCAGTGAGAGGCCCGCGTACCGCAAAAAAAAAAAAAATCAGATTTTTGGACCCCGACTCTTTTCTACTGAATCAAGGTTTACCCACAGAGCAGTAGCTCAGTGTTGAGTAACTAGGAAGGTGTAAAAAGCGAGACAAAGCGAGACGAACTCTCCTCTCCTGACCGCACTCAGATCCAAGCTGGTTTACACCTTCATGAGATCTTTCACTTCCACACACAAAGATACAGCTTGTGGGGCTCAAATGCTTTTTAGCAAGTTTCCCTGGTGATTACCACATGCTCAAGTCGGAGAAGAGGCTTAGAGGTCTTCCAGGTGAGCCAAAAAGCTACCTGTCCAGAGGTTTCTCTGCCCTGGGACCATCCTCCCTTGGACCCAGGTCTGAAGAATTGCAGGCAGGAAAGCCCTCCTAAGGTTCAGAGCCTCTGTCTTTGCTGTTGCACAGAACTGTCACTTTGAACTTTGTGCTCCTAAAAGCTCCTTCTATTTATCACATTATCCTATTTAGTTTTCTCTTCCAGCACATTTATGTACTTTTTGATTTTGCTATCTAATTAATGAATTCTTCCTGCTTAACTCTACTTACTTACTAAATTGTAAAAATACTTCATCATCCTTGTTTTTAATTTAGTGATAATGCAATTATAGCAAATATTCATTATGCTAGGTGGTGAATTTATTAGTATTCACTGTTCAGTTTTTTTAAACTTTCCATATGTTTGAAGTTTTTCATAAGAAAATATTGTTGGGGGGGGGCAATTCCAAAGGTACAGAAACTAACAGAGTAAAAAGTAAATTCCTCCTCTCTTCCTTCACTTTCCTCAGTCTAATTCCCAGAAGGTAATCACTGTTAACAATTTCTTATTTATTCTTCCAGAAGTTGTCTATGAATATACAATCATGTTTTTTCCTATTTAAGAGCATATATCATGTGATAGAAGTGCACAAAAGCATAAAAACAAGTCTGAACGTCCTTTTTTCCGTTATCACCATAATCAGGAATGTCTTTTCCAATAAGTATGCAGAAATCAGTCCAGTTTCAGTCGCTATATAAAATTCCATTTTCTGAATATTCATAAATTTGAGTGGTACCATGTATAGCCATATACAGGCTATACAAGTAGCTTACAGATTGGTTATTTGTTTTGCTGACACATACATATGCACAAATGTCACAGTGACATATACTGATATCTCTTCATATTCATCAAGTACTTTTACGGGATAAACGCCTGGAAAGGAGAATAATGGGTCAAAATCTGCATTGAAATGTTTTAAGATACAAAACTGACTCCTAAAATGTCACACAAATTTAAATATCCACGGAGTGTCTATTTTCCTATATCCTCAAATATGCTTAATATTTTCAAAGCTTTTTAATCTTTACCAATCAAGTCAAAAAAAGGAACTCTAATTTTCATTTCTTTAATTAAAAGAAAGCTGCTTGAGAAGATAGACATATTTTCCATCTGTTTGGGGTTTTTTTCCATAAACTGCTGACTCATGTTCTTCACCTAAATTATATCAGGGTTCTCAACTTTTCTTGTTGATTTATTTAAAAGCCCTTTGCGTTTAAAGAAATTAACCTATTTGCCATGTATGCTGTAAAAAGATATTGCCAGTAGTCTTCTGCCTTTTTATCTTATTTATAGAATTTTTTTTGCATTGCAGAAGTTGGGAGTGAGCTTTTACCACAAAAACAATTTCTCATGATTATACAAACAATAAGTGATCATTACAATGAATTGGAACAATCCATAAAAATACCATATGATCTCACTTACCTATGGAATCCAAAACAAACAAACAAAAAGTGAACTCATAGATACAGAGAACAGATGAGTGGTCGCCAGAGGCACGGGGTGGGGAATGGGGGAACTGGGTGAAGGTGGTCAAAAAGCACAAACTTTCAGTTATAAGATAAATTCTGAGGATATAAGGTACAGCATGGTGACTACAGTTAACAATACTTATTATACATTTGAAAGCTTCTTAGACAGTATACGTATCCATAGATAGATAGATAGATAGACAGATAGATAGATACACATATATAACAACCTAAATGTTTGGTTCATCTATGTAATGAAATATCACCCATCCACTTAGAAAGTGTGCCGCAGTTTGTTACATGAAAAAGCAGTTTACAAAACAGTATGTACTTACATATATATAATGCTTTGCAATTTACAAACTATATCCTGCATTGTGATACTTCCAACTCTGAAATTGCCACTTTCACCATATTCCCTTGATGGTAAAACTGAGAATCAGGAACCAAGGAATTTCTCTGATTTCGTAGCTGGTAAATGTGAGATCCAGGACTCATACTTAGAGTTTTTCTAACCCCAAAACACCTGATCTTTTCACTTTATCACACAGCCTCACAGGGGGAGAACAAGAATACCTAATAATATTTATAGGGAGTGACGTTTCTGCATAGGTATGTGGATTAAAAGTCTTTTGAATTACAATTGTAGTAGCACGCATCACAAAATTATACATTTATTCTCAAAATTTAAATTTTCACCATAATTCTTTTTTTTGCTTTTTTTGTTTTTTTTTTTGGTCGCACCATGCGGCATGTGGGATCCTAGTTCCCCAACCAGGGGTCAAACCCGTGCCCCCTGCAGTGGAAGCACGGAGTCCTAACCACTGGACAACCAGGGAAGTCCCTTCACCATAACTCTAATGTACACAATTTACTGCATTTAGGCACACTCTAATTCTAATATGTTATAAAAGAAGTATTCAGTAGGGAATATGTCTGGTGACACAGACGATAATGACCTACCACTCCCTGTCATTTCTTGTGAAATAATATCTTTAATAACATCTATAAAGGACTAATATAACAGGCAGTCCTAACTTGGGACTGTTTCGACATTAAGATAGAACTGCATTTCTCCTTCTGTCAATTCAATTTTGTTTTCCCTGGAAAGTCAAGCAGGAACACTTGCTGCTAAATGTCCCATTAGCATTTCCTGACCTTCTCCATGGTTGGGCTGCAACTGTGAATTTGCTGTGGCCGCTGAGGCACACAAAAGAAATGGAAAAAGCCACTTAATGTCTGGAGCGGTCCAAAATGCCAAAGAGCAGCCAGAGCATGTGGGGCAAAGGATGGAAAAGAAATAAGCAGGGCCTCAGATATGAGATTAGCAAGGATTCTGAAGATATGGGGCCACACCATCATCTTCACCCGAAAAAAAAACCCAAAACAAAACACCAAGGGTACTTCTGGGAAAGCTGGTGACATACATATATATTTAGAAATCTCCCCTCATGAGACAGACTGTAATTTTTTTTTTAAAAAAAAGGGAGCACAGGGCTTTCCTGGTGGCACAGTGGTTGAGAGTCCACCTGCCGATGCAGGGGACACGGGTTCGTGCCCCGGTCTGGGAAGATCCCACATGCTGTGGAGCGGCTGGGCCTGTGATCCATGGCCGCTGAGCCTGCGCGTCCAGAGCCTGTGCTCCGCAGCAGGAGGGGCCACAGCAGTGAGAGGCCCAGGTATCACCTCACACCAGTCAGAATGGCCATCATCAAAAAATCTACAGACAGGGTCTTCCCTGGTGGCGCAGTGGTTGAGAGTTGCCTGCCGATGCAGGGGATATGGGTTCGTGCCCCGGTCTCGGAAGATCCCACATGCCGCAGAGCGGCTAGGCCCGTGAGCCATGGACGCTGAGCTTGCGCGTCCGGAGCCTGTGCTCCGCAACGGGAGAGGGCACAACAGTGAGAAGCCCAAGTACCGCAAAAAAAAAAAAAAAAAAAAAAGGAAGCACAATTATTGAACAAAAGTAGTCCAGGTAAAATCCATGGAAAAGTTACAAGCTCACAGTGCAAACTTCCACAACTATTGCATCCACATATCACTGTTCTTGAAAGAATTGTGCAGTGTGGTGGGATAAAGTGGAAGAAAATTGGGGGAAAATCCTAATATCCTCTAATTTGGAAAGACAGAGGTCTGGAGGTGGTAGATGGGGAAAGGAATAAACACCCACTTAGGGCCACTCCCCTTCCAATCGACATTCTTTTTCCCCTCTATAAAAACAACATTCTGAGGCTGTGATTATGAATGGGCAGGAGAGTTTCCTCTGGCCAACAGGTGTGGGAACAAGGAAGGTGACCTGCACTAGAATTTAGCTGACCCGCCTCCTTTCCCCACCCTTTTCTTCCTTGCCTGCCTCTGCCATAGAGTCTGTAAAAGGTAAAGACTCACTTTCCCTGCCTCCTGTTGACTAGGAGCGTGGTAGGAGACACACTGCTACCAAAAAAATGTAGGCAGAAGTCTCTTGGTGCTTCCTCTTCCTATCCCTGTTCTCCCTCTTGGGAGACCTGCACAGCCTGGAGGTGCAACAGACCTCAAGGAATGCAGCAGGTGGGAAGGCAGCAGGAGCCTGCACCCGATGGCATCACTGAGTCACCCTACCAGTCCTGACCACCCCGGGACTTCTTGTTTTCTGCTTAAGCTACGGTAGACTTGCTTATGAGTACTTGAAATTGAACATAATTTTAATACAACAAAATATCTCCTGGAGCCGAGCCACTATCTTACCAAGTGCCAATGCCAGGAGAGCAGTGCCAAAAAAGAGGCAGGAAGATCTCGCAGGAGACTCTATCAAGAAAGAGACATGATCAGATATGAGATAAGGCAGGAAGAGTGGAGAGGGAATAAAGAGCGTACAGATGTAAGACATACTTGGAAAAACCAAGCCCAAGTTTCCTCTTTTCCTCCCAAACCCCATCAAAATGAAAAAAGGAACATAAACATGAAAGAAAACCTGCATTCGTGCTAAAAATTGAGAAGGATCCTTTTGTACGGCTTCCAAATGATTCTGATAAAACCATCCAGAAAGATAACAACATCTAGAGACAACACTTATGATCCTCTAATGAGAAAAGAAGTAAACAACATCCTGGCAGAGCCCTACTACCACTCCTAAGTTGTGGAGGGGAAAGGTCTGGGAGGAGGGCAGCAGAGAACAGAAGGGGAGCGCTTGTTAGAGTCATAGCTGTAGCTGTGGGTCAGCACCATGCAAAAGCAGCTACTCAAGGAGATCCCAGGCACCATCCTCTTGCTCCACCAAGCAGGAGCAGGCAGTGTGGTGAGACTTCTCGGAAACAACAGCACTTCTCCCCAGGGAGGCAAGCCTTTTTTTTTTTTTTTTTTTTTGCCATATGTGGGCCTCTCGCTGTTGTGGCCTCTCCCGCTGCGGAGCGCAGGCTCCAGACGTGCAGGCTCAGAGGCCATGGCTCACGGGCCCAGCCACTCCGCAACATGTGGGATCTTCCCTGACCGGGGCTCGAACCTGTGTCCCCTGCTTCAGCAGGCGGACTCTCAACCACTGTGCCACCAGGGAAGCCCGCAAGCCTTCTTTTTGAGGCATTGGGCAGCAGAGCAAGAATGGAGGACAGACACAGCCATGCCACGTGGAGAGCTGTGCACAGAGAGTTAGCATCCGGCACAACAGCTTCAAAGAAAGAAGATGATGAATACACACTAAGTTCTTGCCCATGTGATAGTCCAAGATCCCACTCCTTTTCCGCTCACCTTAATCTGCTGGTAATGTAAACATATGCCAGTCAGTCCTCCAGCTTAAAATATTATTATTATTATTAACATCATCATCAGATACATAGTGAAGAGATCCGAGTAGAATTCAGCCACCCTGTTTATGGTTAGACAGGTAAACACCAAAGGCAAATAGACCTCTCTTTATTCAAGAAGATATAAATAGAAGAAAAAAGGAGGCTATGAAATGTATGAGCCTATGAATATGAAAATATTCTGCAGAGGAAGCATATGCATTTGAAAAAGATTTGTAATGGGAAGAAAAAACTTCAGATGAATTTCTTGGTGCTTTCCACAAATTTAAGAAAATATAGACTAATTAAAGCTTACAGCCTCAAAAGCAGATGCTGAGAAATAGGCAGAAATTTTTTTTAAATCTGAATTTAATACAGCCGTAACATGGGAAAATAATATAAAAGAAGGCAAACTTTCATTGGAAGTGATCAAGACCAAAATATACAATGTAGATGCACCCCAGTGTTCCTAGCAGCATTATTTACAATAGCCAAGACATGGAAGCAACTTGAATGTCCATCAACAGATGTAAAAAACCCAAATGCAGAGTAGTGTATGTAGTATGCCACCTTCTGTATAAGGAGGAGGATAAATAAGAATATATATACACACACATACACACACATACAATGAAATACTACTCAGCCATAAAAAAGAATGAAATAATGCCATTTGCAGCAACATGGATGGACCTAAAGATTATCATACTATGTGAAGGAAGTCAGAAAGAGAAAGACAAATACCATATGATATCACTTATATGTAGAATCTAGAATATGATACAAATGAACTTATTTACAAAACAGAAAGACTCATAGACACAGAAAACCAATTTGTGGTTACCAAAGGGGAAAGGGCGTAGAGTGGGGGATAAATTAGGAGTTTGGGATTAGCAGGTACAAACTACTATATATAAAATAGATAAACAACACGGTCCTACTGTATAGCACAGGGAACTATGTTCAGTATTCTGTAAGAAACCATAATGGAAAAGTGTATATATATATATATATATATAAATCACTTTGCTGCACACAAGAAACTAACACAACATTGTAAATCAACTATACTTCAATTTAAAAATATATATATATTTAGAAAAAATATATACTTTCTATATATATATAGAAAATCAAATCCGTGACACAGAAGAAAACATTGGAAGTTTTCTCAGACTACAGAGAAAAAGATTAACAAGTTGAAATATCAAGAAATGACAAATATAAATCACCAGTCATATATTCAACATGGAGAAAAGAACAAATAGAACAAAAGCAGTATTAAGAGATATAATAGAGAAAAGCTTTTGTGATTGATTTTACAGATTCAAGCAAATCTACTAAAGAGATATCTCAACTTAATCATATTCTGCAGACATCTTTGAACTTCGTGGATAGGAAAAAGAACCCCACAAATATTCAAAGGGGAAACATGGATTCATTACTACTGGTCAAAAGTCCCCTCAACTACAAGCAAAAGAAACTCTAATTAGCTTAAGAAAAAAAGTAACTTAAGCCAAAAAGACCCGCAAACTTTGGATTCATGTAATCTGGGAAGTTGTGGAAGTCCAGAATGAATTTGGTTTAGAGTCAGCTGAAGTACGCCCTCCACGTGTTATCTTCAGAGCTATCTTCCTCTTTCCATTTCTCAAGTCTGTGTGCCTCTGCTTACCTTCATTTTCACATTCATTCTCTCTCAGGCTCTCTCCCTCTACCTTTATATCTATCTACCTATCTATCTAGATATATCTATAGATGGGTAGATAGACAGACAGACAGACAAAGGACAGAGAGACAGCTATCAGTACCCTCTGTTACCCCAGCCTCACACTGCTTACTAACCAAACCTAGCAGAAAACAATTCTTTCTGTCAGCTCCTTATATCAATCCCAGGGAAGTTCTGATTGCCCCTGGTTGAGTCAGGATCCCAGTGAGAAGCAATCCACTATCTCCAGTGACTGGCACTCTGACTGATCTGCTTGCATTACGTGGGGCGTGGGGAGGGGGCTCAGGGCCGGCACGGAATGAGGCTCAACAAAACCACGTGGATTTTCCCAAAGGAACCAGAAGAACTAGATGAGGAAAACGCTAACCACCACCGTCTACTAGATAGAAAGAAAGAAAGAACAGTCAGTCTGGCCCCAGAATGACACAACAAGAAGCACTATATGCAGCAATGTGTTTTGAGGTTTTTGGGGAAAACACAATGAAAAGAAATCCACATATAGACAACATGACATGTGTGAAAGTAACAGAAATGCATTCTCAGGTATGCAAAGGTCCCTAACTGATCCTACCTGAAATAAATTACTCAAAGGAGAACTCTAAACAACTAACATATGAGAAAATATTGACATCCAACAAACAATAAACATAGGTTTAAACCCAGCAAAATGTAACCAAAGCCTTGCTTTTTTCCCCACTGTTATACATTTTTGGTTGAGAGAAAGTAGGTCCAAAATGAGGCCAAAAAACAGGCACAAAACAAGGGAGAGAGAGAGAGCAAGCTGAATGAGGGATTATAGCAAACTGTGAGTACTTAGAATATAAGATTTAAGAGATGGGTATGTTAGGTTTGCTGATGAGGCTAAGGTGTAGTCCTGGAGTGGGTGGCTGAGAGTCATTAGAGTTTAAAATGTCAGGGAGGGAATTCCGTGGTGGTCCAATGGTTAGGACTGCGTGCTTTCAGAACTGCCGAGGGAACGGGTTCAATCCACGGTCGGGGAACTAAGATCCTGCAAGCTGCAAGCTGTGCGTCCTGGCCAAGAAAAGAAAAGAAAAACCTTATTTAAAAAAATAAATGAAATTAAGTGTCAGGGAACTGTGAGGACAGGGTCCTGGGGACATTGTCCCATATGGGCATGGCATTTACTCAGACAATGCAAGGACTGAGCCAAGGACCGGTCCATGAACATGATGTGGGAGCAAGAGTCATGGATGACATCAGTGATCTGGCGTATAGAGGACAGCTTAGCTAGATAGGATGAACTTCACCAGAGGGAACATCTCCGGTGGCACTGGAAGAGGGATGGGCTGTTGAGTGCAGTGGGGCCAGCGAGATGTTGATCTCTCTAGCAGCTGAGAGTTGAGTGAATGAGCTGCTGCCACTTGAGGGGGCCGCAGGGGGAGGGGTGAGCCCTGAAGTGAGAGCCCATTTCAGTTAAGGCAGGAGGTGGAAGGATCTTTCAGAAAAGAGACTGAAGGGACTTCCCTGACGGTTCAGTGGTTAAGACTCCTCACTCCCATTGCAGGGGTGCGGGTTCCATCCCTGGTCAGGGAAGCCCATGCTGCTTGGCGATCCTGCATGCCGTGCAGGCAGCCAAAAAAAGAGATTGAAAAGAACAGAGTTTGTCGAATAATGAATGTTCCAGAGGGCACCCAGGAAACGTTTGGGAAGGGGAGAGAAGTAAGTGTGTACTTGGGTCAGGCAAGAGGACTACACAACACTAACAGCAAGCAAGTACGGGAACAATAAGACAAGAAGGGTTTAAATTTGAGGGGTGGCCCCATTTGGTAAGGATGCAAGGCCTGGTAGGATTAGGACTCTGCTATCCGTGTGATTCTGGGAAAGCTGACAGCAGCAGCTGCTGCTATCCGTGTGATTCTGGGAAAGCTGACAGTCAGCAGCTGCAGGCTTGTCTCTCGTTCCTGCTGCCAGATGTTACCTGCAGCTCAAGATGGTCAGCCTGGGACAGAGCAGGCCCTCATATCCAACACTAGCAATACAGAGCTCTCTTGTTCTCATGTCCTGATCCGGAGGTCATGATTCGGTCTTAGAATCAGGAACCAGTCCTGTTCTCAATCTTGGCACTTTTCCGCACTCCTGCCAATCATATTTTTCATCTTTCAAGAGGAAGTCTTTGGAGAGCTGTGTTGACCTCTCGTATCCTCAGGCAAACAACCGTGAGAATCTGGCTCATGCTTTACCAAACAGCCCCGGTTCTCAGAATGCTGAGAGCTCGCTGTGCCACAGGTTTTTCGATCTTGGATGAATTAATCTTCATTCATAGAACTCATTCAGAGTTGCTATATCATCTACCTTGTTTTGCTGCAAAGATTCTCATACTGCATCTTATTTTATAAAGACTAAACCAGCGTAAGATAAAACTTTCCGTTGCAACAGCATAATTTCAAAGTAGACAATTTCTGTCCTGTTACTTATAAAACCCAATTACGAAAACCTAAAGGGTAGTAAACACCATACATCTGTCATTAAAAGTAGCAAAATCGAGGATGCCTACAATCAAAAAGACAGATAATAACAAGTGCTGGTAAGGATGTACAGAAATTAGAACCCTCATACAGTGCTGGTGGAAATGTAAAATGATGTAGCCACTTTGGAAAATAGTTGGGTAGTTTCTCAACATAGGGTTAAACTTAGCTACCATATAACCCAGCAATTCCACTCCTAGGTATATACCCAAGAGAAACTTGTACACGAATGTCCACAGCAGCATGATTCACAATAGCCAAAAAGTAGAAACAAGCCCAAAGTCCATCACCTAAAAAGTAAATAAATAAAATGTGATACATCCATAAAATGGAATATTATTTGGCAATAAAAAGTAATGAAGTACTGATACATACTACAACATGAATGAACCTTGAAAATATTATGCTAAGTGAAAGAAGCCAGACACAAAAGACCATTCATTGTGTGATTCCATTTATATCAAATATCCAGAAGAGACAAATCTATAGGCGAATGTCCAGAATAGACAAATCATAGATTTTGCACACTTTAAATGGGTGAATTTTATGGTATATGAATTATATCTCAAAAAAGATGTTTTTTAAAGTGGCAAAAATGAGTTCTATAAATTTTATATCATAGGTCTAACACATGATAGGCACCCAATAAACGTTTGCTGAATGAAGAAATGAAGGAATTGATGGACTTATATTCACAAGCGTCACAAACTGTTTGCCTTAATAAACCTCACTAAAACATCATTTTCACTATGAACACTGCTGGTCTCAGGGTTGGGCTCAAAGTTAAACTTAAGGCTTCTAAATCTAGCCTCATGCCAGCTTCTTGCTTTTATGGCCAATCTTGGACCTGCTTCTCAGTCTCCAGTGAGGCACTGTCCCTCAGAATCCAGCCTCTGGCCCTGTACACAACAGCTTGGAAAAAGAGATGCTACAGGCACACTGGCCTCCCCTGCAGGGTGGTGTGAATCAAACATTATTTAGAAAGATTTAAACTATCACTCTGCATGAAGATAATAGGTGATGTGTCATCTTCAAATCCCTACATGTAGGGATTGGAGAAACAGAAAACAGAGAAATTGCCATCTCTCAGAAACCCTGTAGGTCTAAACCCATCATAAAAATTCCAGCCCTAGAATAAAAAGAAAAGTCTATCACTCCTCCATCAACTTAATATTGATGACAGATAACCACTCACCCCATGAAAATCAGCTTACAAGCAACTAATCAGAAGCCCAATTCTTAAAGAAGGCTCTCCCATACTCATAATGCTAGCTACCAGCCTACATAATACTGAATGTGAAATGCTTAAATAGCCATATTCATGAGCTAAGAACTCTATTTTAGTAAAGCTTTATTCGCCCTATGTCTCTCTGTTAAATTACACACAGAGAAGGTATCTTAGAAGATCTCTGAGTCTCATTCTGGCCATGAATGCTTCAGACCTGGAGCCCTGAAATCATCAAGTCTTTGGTTTCCCTGCTTTTTCAAATGTTCTGAAAGTTCTTCTTTTGCATGATTCAGAGACCAGGATAAAATACTGGTTTTATCTAAAAAGGCTACTGCTGCTAAGGCAATGTTTAATAGAGTTACACAGGAAGTATCATTGCACTGTAGGATCAGATGATTAATTTACTTTTGGCACCCAACAAGGAAGTGAATTCGTACCAAAAGAAATAGCATAAAAATGTCCCCTTTAACCCTAGAGTAATGTTTGTCAAACCAAGCTGCACATTAGAATCACTTGGGGAGCTTTAAAAAAATATTGATGTTCAAGTCTCACCCCAATAGATTCTGATGAGTTTGGAGTGTGACCCGAGCACTTATACGTTTTAAAATCTACCCCCTCATCAGAGATTCTAATGGGGAGCAAAGGGTTCTAAAACACTGTTGGAAGAGTGCTGGAGAGCAAAAAGCCAGCAGAGAATTAAAAACAGGATGGAACACCAGAACTTTAGATCCAGCAAACAAACTAACACATACCCCCAAAGTTAACCTCAAGCATCTGGTGAGCATTTTACTGGACAAATTATAGAGAATTAAAATTCTGTACAGAAAGTGAATATTGGACATTTGTAGATGCAAAAACTAAGAAATGTACAAATCCTGGTAAACGTGAAACAGGCAAGGGACATTCTAATGCAGATATGCAAAAATGCAAGGGAAAGGGTAGGCTGGATCAGAACCAAAATTACTCAGTTTCTAACAGATATCACCACATACTGAGCAAGTGAGAGTTTGAACTGATATGAGGATCCCACTTGATAATGTTTCACATGTAGTTAATGTGTAGATGTGCCCAATTTAGAGCATGTAATTCTTATTTCAGAGTGTGGATTCTTGACAAATTATGTCATCATTCTCAAAAAGTCCCATAAAAATTATTAAATATAGGTACTTAGATTCTGCTTGACTCTTAGAACCAAGCTGTGGTGCTCAAATGAACAAAACAATCAAGAACTCTATTTTAGTAAAGTTTTACTCTTTCTATGTCACTCTGTTAAATTATGCACAGAGAGGGTATCTTGGAAGGTCCCTCTGAGTCTTGTTCTGTCCATAAATGCTGAAGACTTTGATCAAGTCTGTGGTTTTTCTGCTTTTTAAAATGCTTTGGAAGTTCTTCTTTTGCATGATTTCAGAGACCAGGATAAAAGACTGGTTTTGTCTAAAATGGCTACAAAAGCTCATCCTAAGCCAAAGGACAGCATAACCTCTGTGTCAGGAACTCCTCAAAGTTGGCTTAAGGTAGTTCAGTGCAACAAGGCTTTTGTTTCAATTTTCTTCCAGTCAAGAGGGTCTGGAAAGTTGAGAAGATTCTGAGTACAGTCATTTTATTTTTAAATGCTTCAAGATTCAAAGAGGAAGCGAGACCAACCTGGCACTCAGCAAGGCAAAAACCAAAAAACAAAAAACACCTCTTGGTTCTGAAGGAGGATGAGTCCAGGGAGAAAAGACAGTTGCTCTCTTGAACTAAAACCTGCCTCACAGGAAGCACACTCAGAGGTCACTTCTCCCACTCAACTTTCAAAGAAGAGAGAGAAAAAGGAGAGCTTGCAGAAATTATGTACCAGAATTTGCTGGAAGTCCTTACCCATCTGTTAACAGTTTACATGTTCCTGACTCTGTATAATAAAGATACTAGACTTTCTGCTACATCTGCTGCAGCTTTCCCCAATCTACTGTTTGCCCCATCTATGTTTAGTTTTGAGGTTTTTATAATTAACTTAAAAATTTTTATAATATTCACCTAGAAATAAGTATGTTTCTTTGTGATATCTGTATTTTTTCTGAGCTTAGGAAGTCATCTACACTTCAGAGCTTTGATACTTACTCTATTTTCTTCTGTGGCTTATTTATACTCTATTTTATTTATTATTATTACTATTACTAATATTCATCTAATTTTTGGTAGGCACAAATCTACTTTTTCAAGTTACCAACTATCAGTAAATGTCATATTTTGAATATTTTTATTATAAAAGAAATACTCTTAAACACTGAAACCATAAAAAGTTTACAAAGAAAATATTACTAATATCTCTCTACTACTCTTTAATTCCCATTATCTTGAAGTAAACACTATTAACCACAAAGCATTATTTTTCCATATCTCTGAGAAGCAAATATACAAATACATTCATGCACAAATATAAATATGGTTTTACTTTTGTTTTTATAAAAGTATCATATATATTCAAACATGGCAAAAGAAAAAATGCCCCCAAAATTCACAATAAATAGATCTCACAAGCTGTTTCTTCTTGTCACTTAATCAATTCTCAGCCTCATTAAGATAACCAATGACCTCCTGACTGGCAAATCCAATGGCCACTTTTCAATCTCTATCTCATTCTAGCATCTCATCTTTGGCACTTTCCAACCTTGACCCCACCTTCTTCCTGTAGCTCCTTTAACTCTCCGCTGGCATCATCTCTTCTCATTACCATTATCCTTCCATTTTTCCTTTGTTGTTCCTTCTTCCTTCACATATCCTTTCTACTGAATGTTTTAGGCCTCTTCTCTCTCACTCTATCACCTCACTGAAACATCTGTTCATTGCTCTTTTTTTTTTTTTTTTTTTTTTTTTCTGGGTCCTCACTATCAGAGCCAACCTAGTCTACCTCCTTGGGTTCCACTTTTCCCCTGGACCAGAAGATGGGAAGAAGGGACGGTGTACAAGGAAAGGAGTAGCCGATGGTGCCTCTTCTTTTTGCTGCCGAGCTAGAAGTCAGCCAAGCTCGCCAGCTTCACTGGCCCTGGGGGTGAGGGGGTGGCATCTTGCTGCGGGGAGCAGTCATAACCTGCAAGCCCAGTGTCCCAGCCACGCTGAGGCTGGATACGGCACCTCCCAGAAAAGCTGCGGGTGGAACGCAGGGGCACCCCCATCCCGGCAGAGGCAGTGCTGAGGGAGCCTGTGAGCTCCAGCCCCAGGGGAGACCCAGCAGGAGGTGGGCAGACGGTGAGGAAGCAGGGTCTTTCTCAAGCAGCATGTCTCTGGATTTGCAAGCCTTACACTTTCTGCCCCTTGGGCAGAAGGAATCTCATCTGTGAGCTGCTCCAAGGATGGGAACGCCCAGTTATTAACCACGTGGAGGAACGAATTTGGGGTCTCTTTCTCTGGGTCCTGCTTACCAAGTGCCATGCCCTGAAAACTTGTGAACTGCAGCTTCTGAGGAACTCTGGGTCTTGTGACTACTAAAGATGTACGGTCTAGATACTGCTGTGCTGGCCAAGGTAGAGAATTTAAAGTCAGGGGTTTGCAGCATGGGTTTTTAACCAGCTTGCAACTTGACGGGGACCCTGAATGCCAGGAAGGGAATCAGAAACAAGCAGAGTTTGCTCCAGAAGAATTTGACAGGCAAAGAAGAGCACACACTTTTCACTGGCCTGTGGTTTTAGTGGTTTGACAATATTTTTTTTTTTTCTTGCGTTATGCGGGCCTCTCACTGTTGTGGCCTCTCCCATTTGCGGAGCACAGGCTCCGGACGCGTAGGCTCAGTGGCCATGGCTCACGGGCCCAGCCGCTCCACGGCATGTGGGATCTTCCCGAAACGGGGCACGAACCCGCGTCTCCTGCATCGGCAGGCGGACTCTCAAGCACTGCGCCACCAGGGAAGCCCTGTTCATTGCTCTTGACCTCAGCTACCGCAACAGCCAGAAACCTTCAAGTATCTTTGTCACTTGACTTTCCTAACCCTTTGAAACAAGTGCCATTAAATTTACTTCCAACATTCACCCTCTCTTATGCATTCCACAACCTTAGCCTACTTTAATTCCTTCTCATTTATTATCTTAATAATTGCAGATTATCTTGTTTCTATTTTCTTCCATCTCTAAATCATCCTCTATGACATCATATGAGTGAATTTTCTAAAATGATAAATCTTTTTTTTTTTCGGTACGCGGGCCTCTCACTGCTGTGGCCTCTCCTGTTGTGGAGCACAGGCTCCAAACACGCAAGCTCAGCAGCCATGGCCCACGGGCCCAGCCGCTCGGTGGCATGTGGGATCCTCCTGGACCGGGGCACGAACCCGTGTCCCCTGCATCAGCAGGCGGACTCTCAACCACTGCACCACCAGGGAAGCCCTAAAATGATAAATCTTATTATGTGTCCACTCAAGTTTCCCCTTGATCTCAGTGAGTCCCCTTTCCTATGGAACAATATTTAAATTCTTTCAGATGATACAATCTGGTTTCAATCAGCTCTTTAAACTAATCTCCAGTCAATTCTCTTGTGCAAACTGTTTTTGTGCAAAAATCTGCTCCCTGTTCCTCAAACAAGTTCATATTCCACATCTTTATCTTATCGTTCTTCCCAGAAAGAAATCATAGGAATAGTTAATGTTTATTGAGTACATGATCTATGTGTCTGTCCTTTGTTACTCTTTTAATCTTCATAAAATCCCTATAAGATAAGGACTATCATTATCCCCATGTACAGACAAGGAAACTTGCCTGTTAAGGACATCTTCCAATTTGATCATTCACCAATAACCTACTTATCCCTCCAGATGCAGCTCAAATTCTACCTCCTTCCTCCCTAGCCTCGCAGTCAGAATTCAAAACATAATAGATAGTCAATAAATGTTTGCTCTATGGAATAAAGGCAGAATAGCTAGAATGCAATGTCATTAATTCTTGCACAGAATTAAGAGTGAAATGTTCACTGATGTTGGGACCATGTGGAGTTTTCTCTCACGTATGTGATATTTGAATTGTTTCTCATTTATACTTGCCATTTTAGTCCATAATGCTATTCGGAAACAACTGATATCATTTACATAAGTTCCTGAAAAGCCAGAGACAATGAGACTCTCTTCATGTTCACCGCCTTCTGAGAAGTAGGTCAGAAACATTGTATTTTACATTTTCCTCATCTTGAACATACAGATGACCATTATCTCCGTATTGCCCCCAGTGTTCCCTATGAAGATGAAGAGAATGGCTGAACTGACATACACTGCCAGCATTACAGGAGAATGAGACTGGCTTGGCCGTTTACCATTATATCTTTAAACTTGGGAAAGAAGATCCCTGAACTTTTCTGACCATGTCCCTTCTCATGGAGCAAGGTTTTCCTGGAGCCAAGGGTACATGGTTATCCACAGCCTGCATTTCTCCCTCAACACCATTCTTCTCATACCTGGGCCCCAGAATTCCCTGCCAAAAGTGGCCCTGAGCCCACTTCCAGAACCAGAGCAGACGACTTCCCTAGGCCCTTCATCCTGAGAGCAGACCAGGCCACACCAATGAATAGGATACTCCTAGGCCCAAGGAGTGGCCGGGAGAGACCTGTGTATGTGGACGTGGATGACACTTGTACCTACCTATAGGCTGGGGTATCCACACATATGCACATGAGTCCACTCATGGTACTGGACAGAGCCAGAGTAAGAAGAAAAGAGGGAGCCAAAGTATGGACTAGGGGTCAGGTTCCTTCAAGCTGCCATGTTCAGGAGTAGAACTCTGAGAAGTCCAAGAAATTTGACATTCTAAGTCATCATGAAGGTATATTAGTCAAGATAGGTGGACAGAAGATATTTTATGTAACAATGTGTTAGCCTGATGTATAACATAAATGCTGAGATATCATGATATGTGAACACTCACTGGAATCTCTGCACTGAGCTCTGTCAATTTGAGGAATGGTCCTGCCCTTACACTGCAGAGAGCTGGTAAGTGGTAAAGCCGGTTCGTTAGTGGTGTTCAATAGAAAATGCGAGAAGAGGCAGGATCAGGAGTCAGGCAGGCGAGCGGTGAAGAGTAGTGAGAGTCTCTGCACATACAGAGCATATCCTGGAATTAGCTCTTGTATAAAACAGATGAGAAAAAGAAATCCAGAGGATAGAGCTAAGTTCTGAGTCTGAAACTCCTAGAGAAAGCATGAGGAAACAACCACAAAGAAAATCCTAAGAAAGAAGTCTGGGCCAGCATCCAGGGGTATCACACCAAGGAGGAGGAAATAGGCAAGAAGCCAGTTCCACATCAGGAATCAGGGACACTTCATTGTTTGACTCTGGGAGTGCCATCTGTGATGCTTACGATCTGAGTGGTACCTAATGTGTGTACAATGCTCCAGTCCTGCATGGAAGCTAGGAACAGCATTACCGTGTTTCCACAAATATAGATGATCCCTGCGAGTGACAGCAATACTGGCTATTCTGCCTGTGCTCATAATGTCAGCTGAACACTGACAGCCAGGGCCAGCAGTGTAAGTCTCCAGAGGTAGCAGGAGCTGTGGACCGGGCCCATGGAGCTGGAATAATGTCACAACAAGTACATGAAATTGCCATAAGGCCACTGCCCAATCCTCAAAGTATTTCACAATGGTAGGAGGGCCAACTGAGCAAAAGCTAATTTGATATTCTGCCTAGCTTGTTCCATATCCCAAGGGAAATGAAGCAGGGTTCATCCTAAGTCATGCTCAATATCAAGAGACACAGATGATTTGATCTCCTACTCTGTCTAGATTTTGAGATTTTTCAAATCAGCATATGCATAGTAACAAAAAGTCCCTGGAACAACCCTCAGGAACTCCCATGTGTTGTGGCATGTATGCCAGTGAAGCTTCATGCACTTAAGGGATTGATTCTGGAATTAAACAAATCTAGGTTCCTTGATGGTAAGCAACAGAAACGAAGGCTAACTTAAGCAAAAATGATGATAATGATGCAACACTATGGGGGAGATCTCAGAATTCAAGGAAAGGCTGGCAAACCAGTCTTGGAAAAGACAAAGACCACAGGCACATCAGGGGATCTCACTTCAAAAAAAATCTTCAGGAAAACAGAAGGATGGATGACTTCCAATGATTCTCAGTCCTGTTTTTCTTTATACAGGATTCAAATTTCATGAAAAATAAATAAATCATTCAATTGGCCTAGTCAATTAACCTAGTAAAGACTAGTCATATTCCTACTCTTTTTTTTTTTTCTGTTCAAAAAGTTTATTTCAAAATAAAAACTCCCAGACACAGCCTGGACTATTCAAAGATAAGCCGTGTCCATAAAAATGACAAAGATGTGATCAAATGCCTACTTGATGGAAAGCAGAATGTGCTACATACATACACCTACTCTTGAAAACAGCATACACCCTGATTAACTGTTCTACAAAACTGTATCAAATAGGGAAAGTGGCAAATTGCCCTCAAAAGATTACCCAAAGAAAGTGAAATGGACACAAGGCAACCAAATATTAGTAAGTCACTGTACCTACTTACTTATGTGAATTTAGGCAAATCACTTTCTTCTATTTACTGAACATTTGTGTTCCGCCCAAAATTCATACGTTGAAACCTAATGCCCAATGTGATGCTATTTGGAAGTAGGGTCTTTAGGAGGTGATTAGGTCATGAGGATGGAGGCCTCGTGAATAGGATTAGTGCCTTTATAAAGGAGACCCAAAGAGGAAGCCCCTCACTCGCTCTGCCATGTGAGGACACAGCAAAGAGACAGCTGTCTGTGAATTAGGAAGCAGGCCCTCACCAGATGTCAAATCAGCCAGTGCCTTGATCTTTGACTTCTAGTCTCCAGAACTATGAGGATAAATTTCTGTTGTTTATAAGCCACCCAGTCTATGGTATGCTATTATAGCAGCCCAAACTAAGATAGTTACCCACTTAGATTTTCTGCTAAAATGTGACTTCACAGGTCAGGGATCTTTGTCTAGTTTCTCACTGATGTATTCCAATTGCCTCAAATGAAACCTGACACACGGAGGACACAATAAATACTTGTTGAAAGAATGACTCTCTCCAAGACTTAGTTCCCACATTTGAAACTGAGATGCCTTGTACACATATGTCTAGTATATGTAAAATGTCTAGTACAGTGCTACAACATAACAGGTACTCAAGAAATTCTAACTATAGTTATTGTTTTTATTAGGATAAATATTCCTAGAATTATCTACTATAAACAAAGGAGAAAAATTCCATTGTTAATATGACAGGCTACTCCATAACAAAGGTATCCATTGTTAGTTCAACAAAGCCGATTAATTGAATTCCAGAACAAAGCAAATAATTTGACCAATGATGTAATAATATGAAAGGAAATGGAAAAGTGCATTTTTAAAAGCTAGCATGCCCTCAGGGGAGTCTGGCAGCCTAAGAGTGGCACCAATGTATCATTAGCTCCAGACCCAAAATGTAACAGATCTCCGGGCCCTCAATGATGCTCTATCATTCTTTTCTTTCATTCTCAGTTGATTTCATTTTCCTTAACCCAGAGCAGATACTCCAACAATATTTATCAGTCTCTGAGGCCCTTGATTACAATTCATTCCTGC
>NW_006775143.1:7274816-7280806 GCF_000442215.2 Lipotes vexillifer | reverse complement strand
TTTCTACTTCTTTTAAAAAATAAAAAGCCATTAAAACTAGATGAAAACGAAAAGAGGGAAATTGGGCAAATAGATCCAAGACAGTCATTCACATATTCCCCCCTTTCTTCCATTTCAGCAGAAAGAAGTTTTTCTCCTCCTTTCCAAAGGCTAGCTTTTGCACCTAGACTCCAAATCCTATTCCCCCTGCTTTCTCCCAGCTGTGACTTCAACAATCATCTCATCTTTATTGGGCCTTAATTCCTCCCCACCTTTAAGTTTTCCTTTTCTCTGACTATAAATCAGGTTCACCTTTCCCTTTTCTAATACTGTTCTCAGGACCTATATCTCCTTCAATCACTGAACTTTTCTGTGCTTTCATTGACAAACTGCTTTCAAAGTTCTCTGCACTCACTGTCTCCCCTTCCCACTCACTCTTCAGCCACTGAAGCTGTCCACTGCCCCCATCGTCCACTGATGCTATGGAGACAAGTCTGCAATGACCTGCCAGCTACCAGATCCAGGGTCTGCTGTGTAATCATCCTCCAACTTGAATTCTGTGCAGCAGATACCTCCATGGTTCCCACTCTGAATCTGTTAAATTCTGGTTGTTTTCTCCAGTTTGTTCTCTTAGCAAGCATATATTGAGCACCTATCCAGCATTGTTCTGGGTACCAGAAAATAAAAGTAAATAAGAGCTAAATGCAATGCAGTATCCTGGATTGAATTATGGAATTATGGAATAATTGTGGAATTAAGGACATTAGTGGAAAAACTGACAAAATCTGGATAAAGTTGGTAGTTTAGTTTATAGTATTGTACTAATGTTATTTTCTTAGTTTTGAAATATGTACCATAGTTAGGTAGAATTATAACATTGGGGGAGCTGGGTAAAGGATATATGGGAATTCTCTGTAACAGTTTTGCAACCTTTCCATAAATATAAAACTATTCTGAAATTTAAAAGAGAAAAAAATACGTGCCCTGTCCTCAGCAATCTAACAATGATTCAGTCTTAGGATAAATGAGGTAAATGGTAGAAAAAATCTATGAACCATAAAATCTTCCATCAGGATTAAATATAGAAGCCAATCTGCTCTTTCTCAGCATTTTCCCCCATCATGAGTAGTAGCAATATGATTTTGGATGCATCCATGTACTATGCTGTAAGCAGTTTATGAGACTGGGATGGAGGCGTATCCAAGGGTAAATTTTTACACATTCCTAGTAATAAATTTTGAGGCTTTAGGAGGCCTCAAACTGATGGAGGCCAACTCTAGCTAAATCATTCCACTTTCTAAGAAGCTGAATTTAAATATATTATCTACATACTTTCTTTGTTCTTCTAAGGCAAACAGTTCAAAGTTTGAGGGAGCAGCAAGCTCGACAGAGGTGATTTCTCAGTCTTCTTACTGTCTGGCTGCCAGGGTTCCTGGAAATGGCATTTTTAATGAGCATTTTTTTCTTCTTCAGGAGACTTTGATGTGGTTGAAAATTTATTTTCCTCTCAAGTGTAGGCAGGGCACCAATTAACCCACACAGAGCACCCTTGCTGTCCTCCCAGCTTGGAGTTTATTACACTTACTATGCAGTGTATAAAACCCATTATCTCACCTCCTGTCATGCTTCCCTCCTGAGGACTCAAAGCAATTTCTTAAGCAGCTTTCTGCTGTCGGGCTTTTAAAATCTCCACTTTGCCTTTTTTCCAAAAAAGAACATGTGATAGCAATAGAGGTGGAAAGAGGGAAAAGATGGGATACGAGAGCTGCTCCTATTGGTTTTATCCACTTCAAGATACATTTATACAGAACCTACAGCATGACAGACATAAAGGTACAAAGAAGACTAAATTATACATGGGTCTAAGGATTCACAGTTTAGTGGTGGAAACTGTCACATATGTCATACATACATTCATACATACAGAAGAAGGTAGAAGGAAATGAAGCCTAGAATGATTTTTCTAAAACAATTCAATGTAAGTGACAGTTACATTTAAAAAGTTGTTTTCATACAAAAGGGCACTGCTCTTGGTCAAATGGGAATGACGTAACCCTGTGAATTTAAGGCCTTCGCAATCTGGTAGTTGGAAAAAAAAAACTACGAAAGTTGGCGAAAAGTCATTTAAATGTGAAAGTTGGAGGCATCTGGCCAAACTGTGTAAGGCCTCGAGTTGCTAACATTCTCTCTTCTTCCTCTACTGCTCCAGCATGTTTAACTAAAAAAAAATGGTTTTAATTTAAAAGTCCATTCTTTCATTACATGGTAACAACATCTACCTGAAAGAGAGGCTGGTAAGCAGAGTTTCTAAGCTGAGTAGCCACTTGCCCTTCTAAAACTCCTGTTGCCGATAGGAAGATGAAGAGGGTGGATACTTGGGAGAACTGACAGTATCTGCCACAGGGGAAGGATGAAAAGAGTTCATGTTCCTTAAATGCAAATTCCCTCCCTTCAACTCAGACCCCATTTCTGATCTAGGCTTATACATTCCAAATACATACTGGACATTTCCACTTGAAACTTGACACACATATGGCAAACACTGCTGTCTGTCCTCCACTATCCATGCTCCCCTTTTTCCTTTAATAACAGACCAGAATTTTAACTGGCATCTAGTTGCCCACGTTAAGACTTTTCCTAGCCTCCTTCACATCTGATACAGCCTTGTGATTAAGATTGGTCCATGTATGTGAGCAGAATGGATATAAGCAGAAATGATGAGGTCAGCTTCTAAACCATGCCCTTGAAGGGAAGGTGTGTGCATAGTATGTGTCCATGATGGCCGGAGCTGGCCCAGCTATCTTAGATCTTGGCATGGAAACCACGTTGGAAAATGACAGAACAAAAAGAGAGAAGGAAAAGGTTTTGAGTTCACTGGACCCGCTGTCCTGACATTTAGAGGGGAGAAAAATAAACTTTATCTTTTTTTCAGCAACTGTGTTTTTGAGGTCTCTATCATAGCAGCCTAACCTGGAATCCTAATGTAAGAGCCTTACCTCTCCAGTGCCTCTCTCTATGTATATGGTCACAAAAGTCACCAAGTTTCCCAAGCCAGAGGCAGGAAGTAACCCTTGACTCCTTTGCTTTCCTCACCTCCAATACCAAAAATATCAATCTCTATCAAGTTTATCTCCTACATATTTTAAAATTTGTATTTGCTCTCCATCCCAACTGATTAATGCCTGTATCCATCATCTTTTACTTGGACATCTTCACAGCTGCGCTCGTGTCTCTAGCCTTGTCTACTGTCAGTCCATCCTTCTAAAGGAACAAAAAGAATCACACTTTCCTTTGCTTGAACGCTTCATTTTCAAAAATTGCTCCCCATTTTCAAAACTATCAAATCCAAGCTCCTTAGCAAGACACTTCAGGCTCTTTATGACATGACTCTTGTTCACTCAACTGATCTGTCCTTATGGCCCTACCATACCACACTCTTTTATATCTCTGTGCGTTTGCATATACTGTTTCCTCTGCCTGGAATTTCTCTGTACTCCCTGGTCTTCCTGGAAAAAAAAATGTTTTATTTCTTTAAAATTTGGCTCAGATACCATCTTCTTCCTAAAGTCTTTCCTGGAATTAGTCAAGCTCTCCAATGTGCTGCTTTTCATTCTGTACATAACTATATTGTTTTATTTATCACATTAAATAATAAATTAATGTAAGAGAGACTCTGGACCAAGATAGCAACACAGGAGGCTCCTAAATTTCCCTGCTCCCACAGACACATGAATACATGGCTACACATGGAGTAATTCTCTCTGAGAGAAATCCAGAAGGTAGCTGAATGATTCCTATACATTTGGGCAAATGAGAAAATACTCACACAGATATGGGTGGGAAAGGCTGAGACACACTCTCACCATAAACCTCACCCCAGCACCACGCCATACAATCAAGAGGGAACCCCCAACTCCCAGCTTCTCTCTGACGAGCGATGGGTTTAGACCACACCTCTAGTGCCTCAACTTTTATGGCTTTAGAAACAAGGCAAGGGTGCCCACTCTTGCCACTTTTATTCAAAATAGGACTGGAAGTCCTAGCAAGAGCAATGAGTAAAGAGAAAGAAATAAAAGGCATCCAAATCAGAAAGGAATAAGTGAAACTGTCTCTCTATTTGCAGATGACATATTATACAGAAAACCTGAAGACTCCACCAAAAAACTGTTAGAACTAATTACTAAGTAATGAATTCTGTAAAGTTACAGAATACAAAATCAATCCACAAAATCAGGGGGGAGAAATCAGTAGCATTTCTATACACTAACAACAAATATCAGAAAGGGAAATTAAGAAAACAATGTCTTACAATAACACCAAAAGAATGAAATACTTAGGAATAAATTTAACCAAGTAAGTGAAAGATCTACACACTGAAAACTATAAAACATTGATGAAGGGGCTTCCCTGGTGGCGCAGTGGTTGAGAGTCCGCCTGCCGATGCAGGGGACACGGGTTCGTGCCCCGGTCCGGGAGGATCCCACATGCCGCGGAGCGGCTGTGCCCGTGAGCCATGGCCGCTGAGTCTGCGCGTCTGGAGCCTGTGCTCCACAACGGGAGAGGCCACAACGGTGAGAGGCCCACGTACAGCAAAAAAAAAAAAAACATTGATGAATGAAACTGAAGACCACACAAATAAGTGGAAAGATATTCCACGTTCACAGATTACAGGAATTAATATTGTTAAAATGTTCTTACTACCCAAAGTTATCTACAGATGCAGTGCAATCCATATCAAAATTCCAATGGAATTTTTCACAGAAATAGAACAATCCTAAAATTCATATGGAAACACAAAAGACCCCAAATAGCCAAAGCAATCCTGAGAGAGAACAGCAAACCTGGAGGCATCACAATTCCTGATTTCAAAGTATACTATAAAGCTATAGTATTAATAATTACAACAGTATGGTACTGGCATAACTAGAATAAAAACAGATGCATAAATCAATAAAACAGAATAGAGATTCCAGGAATAAACCCATGCATATACAGTCAATTAGTTTATGCCAAAGAAGTCAAGAATGTACGATAGGAAAAGGACAGTCTCTTCAGTAAATGGTGGTGGGAAAACCAGATAGCCACATGAAGAAAAATGAAACTAGATGCCTCTTGTACATCATACACAAAAATCAATGGATTAAAGACTTGAGCAAAGACCTAAAACTGTAAATCTCCTAAAAGAAACATAGGGGATGAGATCTTTGACATTGGTCTTGGCAATGAATTTTTGGATTTGACACCAAAAGCAAAGGCACCAAAAGCAAAAATACACAGTGGGATTATATCAAACTAAAAAGTTTCTGCACAGTTGGGACTTCCCTGGTGGTGTAGTGGTTAAGAATCTGCCTGCCAATGCAGGGGACACAGGTTAAAGCCCTGCTCTGGGAAGATCCCACATGCTGCAGAGCAACTAAGCCCGTGAGCCACAACTACTGAGCCCGCGTGCCACAACTACTGAAGCCTGCATGCCTAGAGCCCATGCTCTGCAACAAGAGAAGCCACTGCAATGAGAAGCCCGAACACCACAACGAAGAGTAGCCCTCGCTCACCACAACTACAGAGAGCTCGCACGCAGCAACGAAGACCCAACGTAGTCAATTAATTAATTAATTAATTTTTAAAAAAAGCTTCTCCACAGCAAAGCAAACCATCAACAAAATGAAAAGGCAATCTATGGAACGGGAGAGAATACTGCAAATCACATATCCAACAAAAGGTTAATATCCAGAATATACAAGAAACACAATTCAATAGCAAAAAAACAAACAACTCAATTTAAAAACGGGCAAAGGACATGAACAGACATTTTTCCAAAGACGATATACAATTGGCCAACAGGTACATGAAAAGGTGCTCGACATTACTAATCATCAGGGAAATGCAAATCAAAACTACAATGAGGGCTTCCCTGATGGCGCAGTGGTTGAGAGTCCGCCTGCCAATGCAGGGAACGCGGGTTCGTGCCCCGGCCTGGGAGGATCCCACATGCCGCGGAGCGGCTGTGCCCG
>NW_006775143.1:7261103-7274756 GCF_000442215.2 Lipotes vexillifer | reverse complement strand
GAGAGCCCCCCATACTGCAAAAAAAAAAAAAAAAAAAAACTACAATGAGGTATCACTTCACACCTATTAAGATGTCTATCATCAAAAAGAAAAAAGAAAAATTTTGGTGAGGATGTGGAGAAAGGTGATCCCTTGTGTACTTGGTGGGAATGTAAACTGGTACAGACACTATGGAAAACAGTATGGAGATTCCTCAAGAAATTCAACATAGAATTACCATATGATCCTGCAATCCCACTTCTGGATACGTATCCAAAGAAAATGAAATCAGTATCTCAGAAAGATATCCACACTTCCATGTTCATTGTAGTATTACTCACAATAATCAAGGCATGGAAACAACCTAAGTATGTGTCAACAGATGAACGGGTAAAGAAAATGTGATACACACACACACACACACACACACACCACATACTTAGGCTGTTTATTACTCAGCCTTTAAAAAGAAGGAAATCTTGCCATTTGCCACACATGGAGGGCTTTATGCTAAGTGAAATAAAGCCAGACAGATACTGCATGGTATCACTTATATGTGGAATCTAAAAAGAAATAAAACAAAAGTCAAACTCACAGAAACAGAGAGCAGAATGGTGGGGGAAATAGGGAGAGGCTGGGAAAAGAGTAAAAACATTTAGGGACAGGATGAATCAGGTCTGAGTGATTTAAGGTATAAGACGGTGACTATAGTTGACAATACTGTGTTGTATAACCGAAATTTGCTAAGAGAGTAAAATTTAAATGTCACACCTCCCTAACACCATACCAAAAAATAAACTCAAAATGGATTAAAGACCTAAATGTAAGACTAGACACTGTAAAACTCTTAGAGGAAAACATAGGAAAGACACTCCTGGACATAAATCACAGCAAGATCTTTTCTGACCCACTTACTAGAGTAATGGAAATAAAAACAAAAGTAAACAAATGGGACCTAATGAAACTTAAAAGCTTTTGCACAGCAAAGGAAACTATAAACAAGATGAAAAGACAACCCTCAGAATGGGAGAAAATATTTGCAAACAAATCAACGGACAAAGGATTAATCTCTGAAATATACAAACAGCTCAATATCAAAAAAACAAACAACCCAATCAAAAAATGGGCAGAAGACCTAAATAGACATTTCTCCAAAGAAGACATACAGATGGCCAAGAGGCACATGAAAAGATGCTCAACATCACTAATTATTAGAGAAATGCAAATCAAAACTACAATGAGGGGCTTCCCTGGTGGCGCAGTGGTTGAGAGTCCGCCTGCCGATGCAGGGGACATGGGTTCGTGCCCCGGTCCGGGAAGATCCCACATGCAGCGGAGCGGCTGGGCCCGTGAGCCATGGCCGCTGTGCCTGCGCGTCCAGAGCCTGTGCTCTGCAGCGGGAGAGGCCACAACAGTGAGAGGCCCGCGTACCACAGGAAAAAAAAAAAAAAAAAACTACAATGAGTTATCACCTCATACTGGTTAGAATGGCCACCATCAGAAAATCTACAAACAATAAATGCTGGACAGGGTGTGGAGAAAAGCAAACACTCTTGCACTCTTGTTGGTGGGAATGTAAATTGATACAGCCACTACGGAGAACGGTATGGAAGTTCCTTAAAAAACTAAAAATAGAATTACCATATGACCCAGCAATCCCACAACTGGGCATATACCCAGAGAAAACCATAATTCAAAAAGATACATGCACCCCAATGTTCACTGCAGCACTATTTACAATAGCCAGGTCATGGAAGCAACCTAAATGTCCACTGACAGACATTTGGATAAAGGAGATGTGGTACATACACACAATGGAATATTACTCAGCCATAACAAGGAACGAAACTGGATCATTTGTAAAGACGTGGATGGACCTAGAGACTGTCATACAGAGTGAATTAAGTCAGAAAGAGAAAAACAAATATCGTATACTAACACATATTCGTGGAATCTAGAAAAATGGTACAGATGAACTGGTTTGCAAGGCAGAAATAGAAACACAGATGTAGAGAACAAACGTATGGACACCAAGGGGGGGAAAAGGCAGGAGCAATGAATTGGGAGATTGGGACTAACATATATACACTAATATGTATAAAATAGATAACTGATGAGAACCTGCTATATAGCACAGTGAACTCCACTTCACTGTACAGTAGAAACTAACACAACTTTGTAAAACAACTATACCCCAATAAAAAAAATAAACCAATAAAAATAAAAATAAAATTGCCAAAAAAGTCACACCAAAAAAAAAAGAGAGAGATAAATATGTGAGGCGGTGAATGTGTTAATTAACTCAATATTGAGTCCTTCACACTGGCTACATACATCGAGTCATCACATTGTACACTTTAAATATATTTCAATTTTATTTCTCAAATTATTCCTCAATAAAGCTGGAAAAACTCTAGCCAAAAAAATTAAATAAAAAAAAAAATAAATGGATAGACAGACAAATGGACTGATGGATGGATAGATGACGATGATAATAATAAATGAAAAAAGATTAGAAGACAAATTGAAAATTTCACCAGACCTGGCAATAGCAGTATCTCAGGCTCCCTTCTAAATAGCTTACTCTAAAACTGTCATCTCTTTTTTTTTTTAACATCTTTATTGGAGTATAACTGCTTTACAATGGTGTGTTAGTTTCTGCTTTGTAACAAAGTGAATTAGCTATACTAAAACTGTCATCTCTTAAAAGCAACTTTTAGAACCATCTAAAAGACATTTCCAGCTATCATATTAAAAGGGAACTTGGCAAATATAGATTAGGTACATGGCCCATGGAAGCCACCTTGAACTTAACCAAGACACCCAGAGTTTCCTGATGAGGGTCTTAAAGACATCAGCTTCTACCTGCTCTCTTCATAAATCCAGAATTCAAATTTAAAGTTTCCCATGTTTATACAATTATTCAGTGGCAGAACTAGAACTATATTGTATAAGAAACAAAAACAAATGTAACCAATGAAAACCAACCTGTAAACTACCAAACTAACTCAGGAAAAAAAATTGTCAGTATTTTACATAATAATATAGTCTATTCAAAGCTCACCATATGCCCTACAGACATGCCCCCCACCAAGTTTATGTGAGGGATGAAGGAGTGTAGGTGATTATTGGTATAACAGCATTTAAAATGTGCTCATTCTAAATTTCGATGGGTTTGGGCAAGACTGGATGTTTGGGGGAGTGGCCCATCTGGGGCTATTTACTCCAAAAAGTGACAAGCTTCTTTGTTAAAAACCAATCATAAGAAATGGGAAAATGTAGCATAATTGCTTAGGCCAAACACACTGGGGTCAGGACCAGAAGGAAGGGGTCATCTTCAGTACAGCATTGTGTATGCTACTCAGATTTTTCTCCAGCACCATCTCTTTCCCCTACAGATCTTTGCCCTAGCCCCATGGACAGTAAATAGTAAACATAAGAGGGCGGAGTCTAAAAATGTCTTAGAACACTTAGATACTAGGTAGAGTTGCTCTTTAAAGAACTGAGTTTAGGGCTTCCCTGGTGGCGCAGTGGTTGAGAGTCCGCCTGCCGATGCAGGGGACACGGGTTCGTGCCCTGGTCCAGGAAGATCCCACATGCCGCGGAGCGGCTGGGCCCGTGAGCCATGGCCGCTGAGCCTGCGCATCCGGAGCCTGTGCTCCGCAACGGGAGAGGCCACAACAGTGAGAGGCCCGCCTACTGCAAAAAAAGAAAAACTTAGTTTAGTGTGGTCCAAAGGAATGGAAGAGAGGGAAACAAGTAGTTTCTGTAAACAGCAAGTTGACTTTAGGAGTAGGGAATGAGGACTCAAGGGAGGCCGTCATTCACTAGGTCTGGGGATGTCAGTGACTTGAGAAATAAGCCAGACCTACCTCCTCCTAGAATGGAGAGAAAGGGCATTTTTAAAGTTTTGTACTTGTTATCACACCGCGCATTTAAGTTTTATGTTTTTCCTTTCTCCTTAAAAGTTTATCATTAAGCATTTTCATATGCCTTGTGGTCTTCATGATTTTTCACTAGCTTCATTTTTTTAATTTATTTTATTTTATTATTGAATTATAGTTCATTCACAATGTTGTGTTAGCTTCATGTGCACAGCAAAGTGATTCAGTTATACATATATTTATATCTATTCTTTTTCAGATTCTTTTCCTTTGTAGGTTATTATAAAATATTGAGTATAGTTCTCTGTGCTGTACAGTAGGTCCTTGTTGTTTACCTGTTTTATACATATAGTATGTATATGTTAATCCCAAACTCCTAATTCGTATTTGTTGAACATAAAATGTTTTAAACTATCCCCAAGATTTAAACACTTAAGCTGTTTCTAATATTGTAAGGAACACATTTAGCCTTTTCCTGACCCAAAGCATTCTAAATTCTCAGGAGATAGGATATTGAGTCAAAGTGAATAAACAATTTTGATTCTTGATAAATATATATATAGTCAAATTAGCTTTTCAATTTGACTTTTCCTGCAAAATGTACTCTCACCAAAAACAAAAACAAAAAAAGTATCAATTTCATCACTCCCTCTTCAAATTTGGGGTATTGTCATTTAAAAAATTTCAAGTTCTAGTTGACCATTTTCCTTCTTTTCTTTGTTATTTCACTAATTAATGGGAAGTGGTATCCCACTGTTTCCTTTTCTTTAATTTCCAAGGGAGTTTTTTTCCCCACATTTATTTAACGTCATTATCTTTCTAAATTATTTTTTTCATTTTCTTTGCCCAGTAAAATTCCATTTAACTGCACTCTCTAGTAATTTTTCACAGGTTTTAGATAACTCTGAATCCAATATTTAGACCTTGTGCCCAAGTAAAAAAGGAATCACAGATACAGATTATAAATGAATGTAAATGATATCTATATAAACAATGTATATGTTATAGTTTTTATAATCTTACACTATTTAGTTGGACAAGGAGGTTTTTGTTACTGATATAATCAGCTACCAAGGTTTACCAATATGATGCATGCTATTTCTGAAAAAGATGGTAAAATATGTAAGAATCTTTAAAAAAAAATTATGTAAGAACCTGAATGTATACACATAAAGTACAATTCATGAACACAAACAGGGATATTAATAAAAGTTACCATTAAGTGAGCAACTACTAACTGTCAGGAATTTTATTTAAAAGACTATCCTTATAACAAAGCTGATTTTATGGATAAGGAATTTGAAGCTCAAGGTCACACTGAAAAACAATTCAAATCTTGGCCATTATGATTTCAAAGTCATAGTCTTCTCCATAATGCTCTCCTTTACCATTGGGTTGCAGGGTAAGTCAGATGAGTTAAAGGTCATAAAACTCATATTTCCTCCTCACGCCTTATATTCATAATTTATGTTCTCTGATGTATAACTTTGTGGCTTTTTTAAAAGTGTATTTAGGGCTTCCCTGGTGGCGCAGTGCTTGAGAGTCCGCCTGCCGATGCAGGAGACGCGGGTTCGTGCCCCGTTTCGGGAAGATCCCACATGCCGCGGAGCGGCTGGGCCCGTGAGCCATGGCCACTGAGCCTGCGCGTCCGGAGCCTGTGCTCCGCAAATGGGAGAGGCCACAACAGTGAGAGGCCCGCATAACGCAAGGAAAAAAAAAAAAAAAAAAAAAAAAAAAAAGTGTATTTACAACATTTACGGTCATCCTCCTGGGTAACAGATGCCCTGCCAGGCCCTGTATTTTTTTGTGTGGCGGGTGAGAAGGTATAAATATGAATAAAAGATGCTCCTTTGTTGTCAAAAAAAAAAAGTATGTTACAAAACAGAAATAGATTCAGACATTGAAAACAAACATAGTTACCAAAGGGGAAAGGGGGGGAAGAATAAATTCAGAATTTGGGATTAATAGATACACACAAATATATATATAATAGATAAACAACAAGGACCTACTATATAACACAGGAAATTATATTCAATATCTTGTAATAACCTATAATGGAAAAGAATCTGGAAAAGAATATAGATGTATAACTGAATCACTTTACTGTACACCTGAAACACTGTAAATCAACTACACTTCAATAAACATAAAATAAAACTGAAAAAAAGTGTATGTTAGTTTGGGAATACATGCAGTCAAATGATATTCTAATTAGACAAATACCATGTAAATACTAAGACCCTGGAACTGTAAATTTTGTTTCTACCTACCGAAGAATGTCCTAGATATATTTGCTGCGTTCAAAACAAGTAAAAATTCCTTTTTTCAGGTAAAGAACACTGACCAGAGGTTATTACGATGAGCTCTTTCTCATAAGGTGGAGAAAGAAGATCTCCCTAAAGCCTTCTAGGATTCACCAGTTTTTGCATAATAGCATGGCCTCTGTTATCTGAATTTTGATATTTTACCGTTTATGGAATTTCTCTATATTCTAGATCAAATATAATAATGAAAACATAAGCATTACCTTCAATTGGAAGTTGATGTCTGGATTTCCCAGTTTTAAGAGAAATTCCATGGAATTAATATTGTGCAATGGATATTTGCCTGCTTTAGCAGCTTAGAGCAGAAAACAAAGTCACATTTTTGAACCTCTCATCTCTCTCCACAAACTACCACCACACCCAGGGTAAATCCACCAACCCCAGGAACTGACCACCCAGTTCAAGGCTTCATTCCTGATTATAAGTCCCTTTTAGAGAGAAAATGTGTTTACCAGATAACTCTATTCTCTACCACCACTGGGGCTGACGCTGCCACATGGCATCCCTGTTGAAGCCCAGATGGTTTCATCACGTAGGCAAGATCAGCTTCTTTCCTGCCAGATTTAGGCAAAATGGCACAGACCTCCACCAAAATCTTTCAGCCCATCATCTCTGTGATAAATGTGTCCACTGCCAGGCACAGTGCCCTCAGTTCAGGCTTTTCTACCAATGGGAATGCAACTCATCTGAAGTTTACTCAACCAACTAGAAGAGGAGCCAACACTAAAAGATAAGCAACACACATAGGGAGATGGTGAGATGTGAGAATTTGGACATCTTTGGAACCAAAGAGATTACCAGTTGCTTAATCACTATCTTCATTAAAATAAAACTTCAGGGGCAAAAAGATAAAAGGGGAAACACAGACACATGCTGTACTGGCTTGGTCCATGTCACTTGGGTTCATAGGCCTCTATGAACCTTTCAACCAATAGCCCAAATTCAACTCTGTTCCTTAGTTATTTCAGCCTTATACATACCCACCAGCAGCCATTTTTCCCAAGACACAGCCAGTACCAGGATGACGGGATCCAAGGGAATTTCAGGTCTCAGCACCTGCTATCTAAGATTTATATTCTCTCTCCCTCTTTCTCTCTCTCCCTCCCCCCTCCCTCCCTTCCTCTCTCTCTCTCTTCCTGTCTCTCCCCCTCTCAGCTTCTCTTTCTCTCTCTGCTTCTCTTTCCTCTCTTTCTGTTCTCTCTCTCTTTTCTCTCTCACTCTCTCTTCCCAAAACCCCTTACTGCCCTACAGCAAAATAAGTCAGTTCTTCTCATTCTTAAGATCTGTCCCCCTTTTCTATCTCCTTTGTGAGTGGCAATTTTTAAAGGAAATAATCCAACCATATTATCATTGGAAAGGTTCCTTTCAGAGTCCATTATATTTCAAACAAAATTAATTGTGCTGAGTTATGAATCTAGCAATGAGCAGATGAATTCATATTGTACCTAAGGCCATCTTGAGAATAGGTTCAAGAGTTTAAGAGGTGATGAGATGAAATATGCTTTGAGAAATGAGAATTTCCAAATTGTACAAGAAGAGTGTCTAAACCATGAATGTGTATTAAAGTTCCACACTTGGACCAGAGCCATCTATTTATACTCATGGTAAGAATCTGAATGAGCTTATCAGTCTCACCTATTAAACACAGAGCTCTCCAAGGAACTCTCTCTCATATTAAACACTGCTCTCTCTACAACAAAAACAAAAAAAGCATTAGTACCTCTAAAGAGGGGCCTCAGAACACATGTAAATTCTAGAAAGTTCAGAAAGTGACTATCAAGGGACCTTGATTTTAATTCTCTAAGTAAACAATGCACAACAGTTAGAAATATTTAATGACATATTAATGAAAGTCAGCCCGCATAACTTTAATTAGGTACTGGAAATTATTCTCTGTGTTGCCAACAAAAACAGATGGAGAGTATCATTTCAAAGAAAGAGGTAATGAAACTTCCCTTGATGAAATTGCTGAGGAAAAATGGTACACTTGATAATAGAATAAGCTTTAAGAATACATACATGTGACATTTAAATGGAAAAACCTCAAAAGAAAAGAAGAGTAAACCAGCTCACTTCATTCCTAACACATGTCAATTTGATGTCTAGAGAGCACCAGCTCCTTACCTAGTGACCATTTGGTCATCGGGTTGACATTGCCTTTTATAAGGAGAGAATGTTGACCATCTGCCTCAGCTGAGGATTATTCACCCAAGGGGTAGAGAACCAAAGACTAAAAAATAAACAACACATGTATGCAGATTGTGAGAATCTGCACATCGTGGACCAAATAACTTACCAATTGCTTAATCCCTGGCTTCATTAAAATAAAACTCCAGTGGCAAGAAGATTCTCATGACTCATGGGTAAGGGAAATTTTCTCATTCCAGTAAATAGACTTCTAACACACATCCGCAGATGTTACATAGCCATAATTAAGACTGGGAATTAGCTCAATCTGAGTGGCTAATCTATCATTAATCATTCAAAATAAATAAATATTCCAAACAAAAGAAATCTTTACGTAGTATTTTAGGACAGGTAAAATAACAAATGCTACTGCCTCGCTAAAGTCCCCAGCCACCCTCTTGTGACAACTCACCCCTCTTTCCTATACCCTGTTTAATGTTGTTTTCCTTGTCCACTATCAGCGACGTCTCTGACTCTGTTCCTCCTAGCACATCCTTGATCTGCTAGCATCACTTCCAGAAGTGACAGCCAATTGATCAATTTGTGGTTGACTCATTAATGAACAGTTGAAAACTCATTCTAGTTATAGTCTCTAATATTGGTAGTACCAGCTCTAACCTGATTTTTGTTTCTACCTGTGTTCATGGCCTTGAGTGAGTTATGACAGTTTCTGGATTTTAATTTCCCCATTGCTGAAGTGAAGATTAGGACTAGATAACTCTAAGACCCACTTCACCTATCACATTCTCATTCTAGAACCCATAGCAGCATCAAAGCGGTTTCCAATTCTTAAAGTACTTTCACCACTAAATTCGATCTTCATGCAGCCCTATGAGGTAAGGAAGATAAGTATTACTAGCCCCATTTTAGAAAGGGGAAGATGGCGCTCAGCATCAAATAAGTTTATTGAAGCCACACCACTTGCTGGTGGCAGAAGCTTCAGTGCTTTTTCCATTCCATGGTGCTATCCCATGATAGACTGGTAAGATGAAGGGGGGCTCCCAATAGGCATGATTGGGGAACAAGGATGATCAGACCTGGGTTTTCATTCGGCTCACTGCTGTCAGCCGCCCGTTTTCTTCATTAATGTCTGAAGGAGATATGCTGGTAGAATTCTGAGGAGCGATGAAAAAGGGGATGAAGAGCTTCAGGCAAAGGGTGAGAAAGAAAAAGAAAAGGGAAAAATATAGCAGCTAATAGATGGAGTGAGACTTTAGGGAAAAAAAGATGTTTAAAGAGGACTCCTAAGGAGTTTTGTTCTAAGGTATGCACTGAAACCCCATCTCCCATAGCCACAAGAAAACAACGGTAAAAATCAACATCACTTTTTAATGTTTCTAGTTACACTTGTGTTTTCTTTTGATTTTTAGATGTATGAATTTCTCTGATGGGTCCCAACATTTGGGCTATAATAGAAGAAAGGACACTTTTACAAATCATCAGTCCCATGGAGCCAAAATTAGACAAAGCAATAAGTTCCTCCCCTTCTCTCTCTCCCTCCCTCTCTCTCCCTCCCTCTCTCTCTCACACACACAGATACACACACACACACACACACGCACAGAAAGTACTGTCATCACTTTGACCTGACAGTATGTAATCCTCTATTCACCTTTTACTGAAAGAATAGTAAATTGTGAGCCCATTATCCAACCCACCTGGGAGAAGTTGTTTGCCACAGACATTGACAGATAAAATAGGAGGATGTGAAATGCCCTTCCATCTGACCCCACCTGAATGCTGACCCTTCAGAGTGCTGAAACTGGGGCCATTATCTGAATGCTGACAATTCATCTGAGCGCAAGGAAGCATAGTGTCCTGAAAAATGATTTGAGTTCCCTGATCTAAAGAAGACCCTTTCAAACACAAAATGTCTCCCAGAAGGCAATATTGCCCAATCTGGGAGATCTGAAACTGTGGAGGGCTGCAAAATGGATCAAGGAGTCTGCAATCTGATATGGCACGTGCCTTTTTTTCAGCAGATACCTAGAATCAACTAAGGTGGGAAAAAATGACACTAACGACTTGAAAACTCTGTAAACTACTGATATAAGAAGAAACACAGGGACACCTTCAAGATGGCAGAAGAGTAAAAAGTGGAGAGATCACCTTCCTCCCCACAAATACATCTGAAATACATCTACATGTGGAACAACTCCTACAGAACACCTACTGACCACTGGCAGAAGACCTCAGACTTCCCAAAAGGCAAGAAACTTCTCACGAACCTGGGTAGAGCAAAAGAAAAAAGAAAAAACAAGAGACAAAAGAATGGGGATGGGACCTGCACCTTGGGGAGGGAGCTGTGAAGGAGGAAAGGTTTCCACACACTAGAAACCCCTTTGTGGGCGGAGATTGGGGTGGGGGAAGCTTCAGAGCCACAGAGGAAAGCGCAACAACATGGGTGCGGAGGGCAAAGCGGAGAGATTTCCGCACAGAGGATCAGTGCCAACCGGCACGCACCAGCCCGAGAGGCTTGTCTGCTCACCGGCCGGGGCAGGCAGGGCTGCAAGCTGAGGCTCGGGCTTCGGTCGGATCACAGGGAGAGGGCTGGGGTTGGCGGCGTGAACACAGCCAGCAGGGGGTTAGTGCACCACGGCTAGGCTAGCCGGGAGGGAGTCCGGGGAAAAGTCTGGACCTGCCTAAGAGGCAAGAGACTTTTTCTTCCCTCTTTGTTTCCTGGTGCATGAGGAGAGGGATTAAGAGCGCTGCTTAAAGGAGCTCCAGAGACGGGCACGAGCCGCGGCTATCAGCGCGGACCCCAGAGACGGGCATGGGACGCTTAGGCTGCTGCCGCCGCCACCAAGAAGCCTGTGTGCCAGCACACTTCACTATCCACACCCTGCTTCCAGGGAGCCTGTGCAGCCCACCACTGCCAGGGTCCCGTGATCCAGGGACAACTTCCCCGGGAGAACGCACGGCGCACCTCAGGCTGGTGCAGCGTCACGCCGGCCTCCGCCGCCACAGGCTCGCCCCGCCCTCCGTGCCCCTCCCTACCCCCGGCCTGAGTGAGCCAGAGCCCCCGAATCAGCGGCTCCTTTAACCCCGTCCTGTCTGAGCGAAGAACAGACGCCCTCCGGCGACCTACACGCAGAGGCGGGGCCAAATCCATAGCTGAACCCCGGGAGATGTTCGAACAAAGAAGAGAAAGGGAAATCTCTCCCAGCAGCCTCAGGAGTAGCGGATTAAAGCTCCACAATCAACTTGATGTACCCTGCATCTGTGGAATGCCTGAGTAGACAACGAATCATCCCCAAATTGAGGAGGTGGACTTTGGGAGCAACTATATATTTTTTTCCTTTTCCTCTTTTTGTGAGTGTGTATATGTATGCTTCTTTATGTGATTTTGCCTGTATAGCTTTGCTTTTACCATTTGTCCTAGGATTCTGTCTGTCCTTTTTTTTCTTTTTTTAGTATAGTTTTTAGCACTTGTTCTCATTGGTGGATTTGTTTTTTGGTTTGGTTGCTCTCTTCTCACTTTCTTTCGTTTTTTTTTATTTATTACTTTTTAATGTTTTTATTTTTAATAATTATTTTTTACTTTAATAACTTTATTTTTTTCTTTCTTACTTTCTTTATTTCTTCCCCTTTTCTTCAGAGCTGTGCGGCTGACAGGGTCTTGGGGCTCTGACCAGGTGTCAGGTCTGTGCCTCTGAGGTGGGAGAGCCAAGTTCAGGACATTGGTCCACCAGAGACCTCCCAGCTCCACGTAATATCAAACAGCAAAAGCTCTCCCAGAGATCTCCACCTCAACGCTAAGACCCAGCTCCACTAGATGACCAGCAAGCTACAGTGCTGGACACCCTATGCCAAACAACTAGCAAGACAGGAACACAACTCCACCCATTAGCAGAGAGTCTACCTAAAATCATAATAAGGTCACAGATACCCCAAAACACACCACCAGACGCAGTCCTGCCCACCAGAAGGACAAGATCCAGCCTCATTCACCAGAACACAGGCACGAGTCTCCTCCACCAGGAAGCCTACACAACCCACTGAACCAACCTTACCCACTGGGGGCAGACACCAAAAAAAGCAGGAACTACGAACCTGCAGCCTGAGAAAAGGACACCCCACACACAGTAAGTTAAGCAAAATGAGAAGACACAGAAACACACAGCAGATGAAGGAGCAAGGTAAAAACCCACCAGGCCTAACAAATGAAGAGGAAGTAGGCAGTCTACCTGAAAAAGAATTCAGAATAAGGATAGTAAAGATGATCCAAAATCTTGAAAATAGAATAGACAAAATGCAAGAAATATTTAACAAGGACCTAGAAGAACTAAAGAGCAAACAAACAATGATGAACAACACAATAAATGAAATGAAAAATTCTCTAGAAGGAATCAATAGCAGAATAACTGAGGCAGAAAAATGGATAAGTGACCTGGAAGATAAAATAGTGGAAATAACTACTGCAGAACAGAATAAAGAAAAAAGAATGAAAAGAATTGAGGACACTCTCAGAGACCTCTGGGACAACATTAAACGCACCAACATGCGAATTACAGGGGTCCCAGAAGAAGAAGAGAAAAAGAAAGGGACTGAGAAAATATTTGAAGAGATTATAGTTGAAATCTTCCCTAATATGGGAAAGGAAATAGTCCAGGAAGCACAGAGAGTCCCATACAGGATAAATCCAAGAAGAAACATACCAAGACACATATTAATCAAACTATTAAATACAAAGAAAACATATTAAAAGCAGCAAGGGAAAAACAACAAATAACATACAAGGGAATCCCCATAAGGTTAACAGCTGATCAGTCAGCAGAAACTCTGCAAGGCAGAAGGGAGTAGCAGGACATATTTAAAGTGATAAAAAGGAAAAACCTACAACCAAGATTACTCTACCCAGCAAGGATCTCATTCAGATTCAACGGAGAAATTAAAACCTTTACAGACAAGCAAAAGCTGAGAGAATTCAGCACCACCAAACCAGCTTTACAACAAATGCTAATGTTTCCTCTAGTCAGGAAACACAAGAGAAGGAAAAGACCTACAATAACAAACCCAAAACAATTAAGAAAATGGTAATAGGAACATACATATCGATAATTACCTTAAATGTAAATGGATTAAATGTTCCAATCAAAAGACACAGACTGGGGCTTCCCTGGTGGCGCAGTGGTTGAGAGTCTGCCTGCCGATGCAGGGGACGTGGGTTCGTGCCCTGTTCCGGGAGGATCCCACATGCCGCGGAGTGGCTGGGCCCGTGAGCCATGACTGCTGAGCCTGCGCATCCGGAGCCTGTGCTCCGCGGCGGGAGAGGC
>NW_006775143.1:7234457-7261077 GCF_000442215.2 Lipotes vexillifer | reverse complement strand
AAAAGACACAGACTGGCTGAATGGATACAAAATCAAGACCCGTATATATGCTGTCTACAAGAGACCCACTTCAAACCTAGGGACACATACAGACTGAAAATGAGGGGATGGAAAAAGATATTCCACGCAAATGGAAATGAAAAGAAGGCTGGAGTAGCAATTCTCATATCAGACAAAATAGACTTTAAAATGAAGACTATTACAAGAGACAAAGAAGGACACTACATAATTATCAAGGGATCAATCTAACAAGAAGATATAGCAATTGTAAATATTTATGCACCCAACATAGGAGCACCTCAATACATAAGGCAAATGCTAACAGCCATAAAACGGGAAATCGACAGTAACACAATCATAGTAGGGGACTTTAACACCCCACTTACACCAATGGACAGATGATCCAAAATGAAAATAAATAAGGAAACACAAGCTTTAAATAATGCATTAAACAAGATGGACTTAATTGATATTTATAGGACACTCCATCCAAAAACAGAATACACTTTCTTCTCAAGTGCTCATGGAACATTCTCCAGGATAGATCATATCTTGGGTCACAAATCAAGCCTTGGTAAATTTAAGAAAATTGAAATCGTATCTTTTCCGGCCACAAAGCTATGAGACTAGATATCAATTACAGGAAAAAATCTGCAAAAAGTACAAACACATGGAGGCTAAACAGTACACTACTTAATAAGCAAGAGATCACTGAAGAAATAAAAGAGGAAATAAAAAAATACCTAGAAAAAAATGACAATGAAAACACAACAACACAAAACCTATGGGATGCAGCAAAAGCAGTTCTAAGAGGGGAGTTTATAGCAATACAATCCTCCCTCAAGAAACAAGAAAAATCTCAAATAAGCAAGCTAACCTTACACCTAAAGCAATTAGAGAAAGAAGAACAAAAAAACCCCAAAGTTAGCAGACAGAAAGAAGTCATAAAGATCAGGTCAGAAATAAATGAAAAAGAAATGAAAGAAACAATAGCAAAGACCAATAAAACTAAAAGCTGGCTCTTTGAGAAGATAAACAAAATTGATAAAACATTAGCCAGACTCATCAAGAAAAAAAGGGAGAAGACTCAAATCAACAGAATTCGAAATGAACAAGGAGAAGTAACAACTGACCCTGCAGAAATACAAAGGATCATGAGAGATTACTACAAGCAACTCTATGCCAATAAAATGGACAACCTGGAAGAAATGGACAAATTCTTAGAAAAGTACAACCTTCTGAGACTGAACCAGGAAGAAATAGAAAATATAAACAGACCAATCACAAGCACTGAAATTGAGACTGTAATTAAAAATCTTCCAACAAACAAAAGCCCAGGACCAGATGGCTTCACAGGCAAATTCTATCAAACATTTAGAGAAGAGCTAACACCTATCCTTCTCAAACTCTTCCAAAATATAACAGAGGGAGGAACACTCCCAAACTCATTCTATGAGGCCACCATCACCCTGATACCAAAACCAGACAAAGATGTCACAAAAAAAGAAAAGTACAGGCCAAATTCAATGAAGAACATAGATGCAAAAATCCTCAACAAAATACTAGCAAAGAGAATCCAACAGCACATTAAAAGGAGCATACCCCATGATCAAGTGGGGTTTATCCCAGGAATGCAAGGATTCTTCATATATGCAAGTCAACCAATGTGATACACCATATTAACAAATTGAAGGAGGAAAAACCATATGATCATCTCAATAGATGCAGAAAAAGCTTTTGACAAAAATTCAACACCCATTTATGATAAAAACTCTCCAGAAAGTAGGCATAGAGGGAACTTTCCTCAACATCATAAAGGCCATATATGACAAACCCACAGCCAACATCGTTCTCAATGGTGAAAAACTGAAACCATTTCCTCTAAGATCAGGAACAAGACAAGGTTGTCCACTCTCACCACTATTATTCGGCATAGTTTTGAAAGTTTCAGCCACAGCAATCAGAGAAGAAAAGGAAATAAAGGGAATCCAAATCGGAAAAGAAGAAGTAAAGCTGTCACTGTTTGCAGATGACATGATACTATACATAGAGAATCCTAAAGATGCTACCAGAAAACTACTAGAGCTAATCAGAATTTGGTAAAGTAGCAGGATACAAAATTAATGCACAGAACTCTCTTTCATTCCTTGCTCAACATTACTCACCATTAGAGAAATGCAAATCAAAACTACAATGAGGTATCACCTCACACCAGTCAGCATGGCCATCATCAAAAAATCTACAAACAATAAATGCTGGAGAGGGTGTGGAGAAAAGGGAACCCTCTTGCACTGTCGGTGGGAATGTAAAATGATACAGCCACTATGGAGAACAGTATGGAGGTTCCTTAAAAAACTAAAAATAGAACTACCATATGACCCAGCAATCCCACTACTGGGCATATACCCTGAGAAAACCATAATTCAAAAAGAGTCATGTACCAAAATGTTCATTGCAGCTCTATTTACAATAGCCAGGACATGGAAGCAACCTAAGTGTTCATGGACAGATGAATGGATAAAGATGTGGCACATATATACAATGGAATATTAGTCATAAAAAGAAACAAAATTGAGTTATTTGTAGTGAGGTGGATGGACCTAGCGTCTGTCATACAGAGTGAAGTAAGTCAGTCAGAAAGAGAAAAACAAATACCATATGCTAACACATATATATGGAATCTAAAAAAAAAAGTGGTTATGAAGAAACTAGGGGCAGGACAGGAATAAAGACGCAGACGTAGAGAATGGTCTTGAGGACAGGGGGAGAGGGAAGGGTAAGCTGGGACGAAGTGAGAGTGTGGCATGGACTTATATATACTACCAGATGTAAAATAGATAGCTAGTGGGAAGCAGCTGCATAGCACAGGGAGATCAGCTCGGTGCTTTGTGACCACCTAGAGGGGTGGGATAGGGAGGGTGGGAGGGAGACACAAGAGGGAGGAGATATGGGGATATATAGCTGATTCACTTTGTTATAAAGTAGAAACTAACACACCATTGTAAAGCAATTATACTCCAATAAAGATGTTTAAAAAAAAGAGAGAAAAAAAAAACACAGCTAAACTCAGCTTAATTTTAGATCAATTTAAAGTGACACTTTTGTATTTCATAACTTTAATCTATCTTCCAAATCCACTCAGAAAATATGCCATGCACAAAGGAAAACAATAGTATTTAGCTAATTTCTTTGGCAGATGAATATATTTTACTCCTTCACCTTGGAAAACGATTTAAAAAAAAAGCACATTCAAAGGAATAAGTTCCATAAGATAATGGAGATAATGGGAACAAAACAGAATATCCTAAGCTTCTTACTAAACATGCTAGAATATTATTTAGAAAGCATTCAAATTCAGCACAATATTGTTATAGTGAAAATCAAGAGATTGGGTTTTTGCATCCACACAGGAAGTGCAAAGTTATTATTTCTAAGTTCCTTCTATATGGCAAGTCCTTCAAGCTCTATTTAATTTTATCACTACAGTCTTAAGAGCTAGGTATTACTAGTCTTATTTTAAGAAAAAATAAGTAAAGTTCTAAAGCTTAAGTAAAATGTCTAAGGTCATTCAACTATTAAGTGGAGTGTAATTTACACTTCGATTCCCCTGATTATTCATCTCCTGTGCTCTTTCACTATTCCTCAGTGCCACTATACCATGTCACCTTTTCACTCTCTCATAACAAATCATTAGCAAGATGAGTTGTAGGTGCCACAAGGTACAAATATGTACACAGGTTATGTCTTATGTTTGACTTCTATTCTTTTGCTTTAGAAAAAGCTCAGGAGGTGTAGGGAGGAAGATGTGGATTTGCACTTCATCTGCACAATACATTAGGATTTCAAATTACCTTAAGGTATTTAGAAAGCTTCCTTCTTATATTATGGATTTGGAACCAACTGAGGGAACCCAAATGAATGGCACTCCTCTTTTCCTACTGGAATTCTGAACCCACTGAGAGAGACCAAAAAACAAGCAGATGAGGGCCAAAATATCTCCTTTATTTCTATACAGGCCAGATGGAAGGACAAGGCTTTCCATCTATTAGCCAGATGGATGGGCTCACTAATATAATATGTATGCCCAGAATTAGGCAGACTTGTCTACCTACCACAGGCCAACTGGACAAACAGACTTTTCTACTTTGGGGCTTGTACCTGCAGAGTGTACAGCACAGAGTTGCTGAGCAGTACGTGGGCTTCCTTCAGGCAGAGTCTGCTTCTAAGAAAAGGGAAGAAATAAGGGGCTGAGCTAAGCATGCCCAGTTCCTTTCTCAAAATCTTAAATCAGGTAGTTCACCCATGACTGTGTGAGACGGGTCTAAGGAAAGAATATAGGAGGAGCATTTAGGGAAAAAATCTTCCTTATGAAAACGGGTAATAAGGAGGATGCATTACATCCTCAAGCAGTTTCAATGTCCAAGTGCCATTTGCTGATAGGGAGGCTGAGCAGTATAAATGCTAAGGGGCAAAGTCTGGATCAGCACTTCCCTTACCCGGAATTACAGTCAAGCATCCAGATGCAGGGATGAACAGGAGAATGGGATCAGGAAACCAGAGAAAGGGAGTCTGAATGTATCTGCAAAACAGGGGATGGCCAGAAGCCAATCCCTAGAGCTGGGGTATGAAAATCAGGAAATGGGAATAGGAGTAAAGGTGCCCCAGAGAAGTTCATGTTTCAGGATGGGACAGGGCTACTTTAAAACCTCTAGGCCTGTCCTTTCTGCAGATGCAACATCACAGTTGTCTATGCATTAAACCAGTGGTTCCAAACTATATCCTTTGAAAGAGTGCTGGTCTCTCTGTACCAGAATCACCAGATTACTTATTAAAAGTACAGACTCCTAGATCTTGCCACACAGCCACAGTATCGGCACCGTGTTCTACGTGATGCCATATCAGAAAAGGCCACAAAAACCATCACAGCCTGTGGTGAGTGTCTACCGAAAGTATAAATCACCCCAGCTCAACAGGTTCCTCTGGACACCCTGCGCCAGTGGCAGCATTCTCACCTGAGAGAGGGGGTTTCTCGAGATGGGAAATCCTTACTTTCCTCCTAATGCTGCAGCCTGAGGGCCAGAGGGCCTGGCTGGCCTCATAGTCTCGACAGCACTCATTCAGTAGAGAAGTCAGATCTCTCAAAGAGGAAAGCTCACATCTCCAGGCATTTTGCTGATCCCCCTCCCAACTCAACTGCTTCAGGCTGGGAGCATTGGAATGCATCAGCACATCAGCCAGGGTCCTCTCGGAAAAGGTTTTCTGTGCCTCAAAGGCAACCTTGAGTCACAGTAACTCCCACCCCTTCAGTAGCTCAATCATTTCCTGCCACTTGGCCTCAATGTAACTCTCTCCAGATAAACAGTGTTCCCACATATATATATATATATATACATATATAATATTGTATATTTTATATATATATAATCTTATGTTAAATTATTCATTCTTTTAAAAAATCAATCAGAAAGAGAAGGCTTTTTTAAAAAGTCATGTGATTATACCTACAAGATAAAATATGAGATGATAAGGAAGAAGATAACAGAGAAAGGGAAAGGGAAGGAATATGTGCTTTTTACCCCCACGCTAAAACTGATCCCAGCAAAAGGCAGTTACAAGTGCCAAACAGGAAATGATCAAGCTCCCAAAACCATACTCCCATCTACATCTTCAACCATGTTTCTAAACCCTACACTTCACTCTAGGCCCCTCCTCAAATTTTAGCCTTGTATTTTAATCCACTCACTCACCATCATATAATAAGTACTCTTTTATGAAAACTTCCTTTCTTGGTGGTCTGGATGTTCCTTAAGTTTAGTCTTCCACCTTGAGACTTCGATCCCACTGATGCCCACTGATGTCCCTACCACGGACATTCTCAAGTCATCTGCCCACCTCACAGCCTATCAGTGCCCGTGTGTGGCCTTAACAGAAATTACCAGCATCCTATCCTTGTGCATTCAGTGGAGGAAGAGCTGTATCTTAGACACTGTCACAAAGGAGTGAGTAAAAACAAAAGGAGCTGACACTTTATCAACCCCTAAGCTGACCCACTCATGACCTGAGTTCACATGCAAGTCATAGTTCATTTTAGTTAAGCCCTTCTTCATGGTAGCTGGCTAATTTTTTGTTAAAATAATTTATATCCATTTCCTCTTATGAGGTCATTTGCCCCTCCCACAAGTCCTTTAGGCAGTTTAATCCATTGTTTTCTCTTGGGATCAATTTCCTTCAGCATTCATAGTTTTGGGTATACTGAAATATTTAGTGAAGCTTCCAAAAGGGAATAATTTAACGTAAGATGTTGTTCACACATCAAAAGAGTAGTTTTCACTGTTTTTAAATTTTATATTATTTTGAAACTTTGCTTCTTTGGGGTTGGGGCACACTGGTCACCCCGTCTAGCTGTGAGAGCTCTCTACAGTCTGTGGGCTGGCAGTGTGCTGGTTTTGGTGAGGTTTCAGTGAGGTCTGTTAGGTGTGCATCCTGCAGCTTAATTGGCTTAAAATGTACTCTCCTTTGGTGTGGTCTCTTTGGGGGCCAATTGTGACAAAGAAAAACCAATAGTGTAACTGTTTTGATACTGAAAATTGATGTGTCTTTTTGAAATAAAGAACCAGTTCCGGGCTTCCCTGGTGGCGCAGTGGTTGAGAGTCCGCCTGCCGATGCAGGGGACACGGGTTCCTGCCCCGGTCCGGGAAGATCCCACATGCCATGGAGCGGCTGGGCCCGTGAGCCATGGCCGCTGAGCCTGTGCGTCCGGAGCCTGTGCTCTGCAACGGGAGAGGCCACAACAGTGAGAGGCCCGCGTATCGCAAAAAAAAAAAAAAAAAGAACCAGTTCCTCCAAAAAAAAAAATAGGGTAGTCTTCAGAAGTGTCTTAACAGCTCGCTCTTTCCTTCAAATGAATACTAACACAGAAACTTGGTGTATAAAACAGGTAAAAGTGAAGTGGCTCTGTCTTCAGGGGTGAGAGAATCCAGATAGATGGGCTTGTGCTCATCCTTGACCCCTGGGGCTGCCCAGAAGGACCTTTCCAGAAATCTAGAAATCTGTAGACCACATTTTGAAAACACTGTGCTAAAGGAGTCTGAATTCTTCAGATACAGAAAGAAGACAGAGCTCACCTGAAATGGGCAATCTCATGGAAGACTGTGGGAACGACAAACGGGCTTGCAAAGGGCTACACGTACATCAATGTAAGACGAGCAGAATGAAATTCACCTCATGCATCAAGGGGACAGCAGAGAAAATTGCCTACTTGGAGATGAGTAAAAAGGTAGTATTAGGGCTTCCCTGGTGGCGCAGTGGTTGAGAGTCCACCTGCCGATGCAGGGGACACGGGTTCGTGCCCCGGTCCGGGAGGATCCCACATGCTGGGCCCGTGAGCCATGGCTGCTGCGCCTGCGCGTCCGGAGCCTGTGCTCCGCAACGAGAGAGGCCACAACAGTGAGAGGCCCAAGTACCGCAAAAAAAAAAAGTTTGTTGTTAAGCTACCCAGTCAATGGCACTTTTGTTATAGCAGCCTGAACAGATTAAGTCAAAATAAGCAGATTTGAAAAGAATCAAATTGTACTTAAAATAACAAAAAAAAAAATAATAATATCATTGAAATTAAATTCCATGGAGGAGTTGAACCAGAATATTAGACACAGATAAAGGTATTAGCAAAATGTTAGGCAGTTATGAAGAATTAATTCAATATGCACCTTACAGAGAAAAATGAGGAAAACACAAAAGGTAGGGGAAAAATAGAGGAAAGATAAAGTAAAAGTCTAACATAGGTCTAAGTGGAGTTTCAGAAGCTGGCAAGAAATAGAATGGGGACAAAGTGATATCTGAGAGATAATGACTAGTAATTTCCTAGAACTGACAGAAGAAACTAATACACAGTTTCAGAAAACCCCGTGAATCCCAAGCAGGATAAATAATAAGAAACCTATACCCAGATTCATCATGATGAAGTATCAGAATATTAAAAACCAGCAGATTTTTCTAACAGCAGCCAGAGAAAAGACAAATTAGAGCCAAAGGAATGACAATGTTAACTAACGTCTTATCAGCAAAAACAGAAACCAGAAACAGCGAAATAATATCCTCAATACAAGAGAAAGTAACTCAATCTAGCCTAGTATATGTAAAAAAGACTTCAAGAGCAAATGTAAAATACATTTTCAGACAAAACAAAAATTAAGAATTTGCCACCATTAGACCATCATTAAAGACACTTCTAAAACAGAGTTGTCCAGTAGAAATACAATAGGAGGGACATGTAAATTTAAATGCTCTAGCAGCCACATTTTCAAAAGCAAAAAGAAAGGTACAGTCAATTTGAATAATGGTCTATTTAATCCAATATACCCCAAATAGTATCATTTCAACATGTAATTAATATAAAAAAACATTCATGAGATATTTTACATTTTTGTACTAGGTTTTTGAAACCCAGCATATGCTTTACATTAACAGCAAATCTCAATTCAGAGTAGTTATATGTCAAGTGCACAATATCCATGTGATTAGTGGTTATCATATTGGTCAGCAAAGCGCTAAAAGATATACTTCAGATAGAAGGAAAATGATTGCAGGTAAAACGACTGAGATGAAAGAAGGATGACGAAACAATGGTAAATATGTGGGCAAACCCAATATCCAAAGGACGTTGACTGTATAAAACTATCATATTAATGTTGTAAACCGGAAGTTAGGGAGAGGTCTGATCAGATTCTGTTTAAATAGTTTTGGGGAAGAATATTCATGAGGATGTTGTATATTTCATATTGCTTCACATTAAGCAGTAGACAACATCTAGTCAATGATGGCAAGGCTGGATCAGGGTGAAACAGCCAAATTCCTCTATGATAAAGTCGTATTTTTCTCACTTTTTATCAAAAATCAATCTATGTGGACTTCCCTGGTGGCGCAGTGGTTAAGAATCCGCCTGCCAATGCAGGGGACACGGGTTCGATCCCTGGTCCAGGAAGATCCCACAGGTCGTGCAGCAACTAAGTCCGTGCACCGCAACTACTAAGCCTGTGCTCTAGAGCCTGCAAGCCACAACTACTGAGCCCACATGCCACAACTCTGAGCCCACGCGCCTAGAGCCCAAGCTCTGCAACAAGGGAAACCACCACAATGAGAAGCCCACGCACCGCAACGAACAGTAGCCCCTGCTCACCGCAACTAGAGAAAACCCACGTGCAGCAATGAAGACCCAACACATCCAAAAATAAATAATTTTTAAAAAAAAGAATTAAAAAAAAAAAGAAAATCAATCTGTGGGGTGAGAGCTTGGCAGAAGAAACAAGTACAAAGCCCCTGAGACAGCAGTGTGCCTGCCGTATTTGAGAAATATTAAGGAGTAAGATTTCCTATAGTGCAGCCCCTGACTAAGCTAATATCTGATCAGAATCATTTACTTAGTAACAACTCTTTTAAAAAATGTATCAGAATCACTAAGTGAATTTTTTTGTTTAGTGATTGGGAAACATTTAATTAGAATTTAGATGTAATCCCTCTAGCAAATAACTTTTGGTATTGGACCCCCCGAAGGCCATTTCTTTGTACCCATGCCCGCCAACCCCAGCTTCTTTGTGCTTTTATTTCTGTGGGCCCACATCTGTGATTATCTTCGGAGACTGCCCTCAGCCACAGATGCCACTCTGCCTACCTGTGCCAAGGGCTGGAAGTATCTCAGAGAGTTTGGGTCCCCCTTAGTTTAGTTTGGGTGGCTCTTAGCCTACGAGTGACTTATGAAATCCCAGCTCCCCTTGCCTCAATTTGGGACAAAACCTGAGCTATAACTTGCTCTCCAAAGCTCTCCTGTATGATTCAGCTGAGGCTAGAACTTTGTCAGAAACTGTTCCCTTGCTTGGATTCCTTCCTTTCACTGATATGTTTCTCTTACTCCCTTACTTGTTTCTCCTAGGAGTAATTCCCTAATGCATCATTTGCACATAAATCCTCAATTCAGGGTCAGCTTCTGGAGAACCTGACACAAGGCCACCCCTAATCTGGAATGCCACATTACATCCAAAATGTGTACGACAAATATAATCTAATTCTCTACCCTCATATGCAAAATGAAACATGAGCAGGAATCCTTTCTACTTTCATTTGAAGTGACTGGGTTCTATTTGTATAACCCAGTAAATAACTCATCGTGAGCAGCCCAAAGCTGATCCATGAGTGGCATATACCAGTCAGGGGACAGCACTGTCACATCACAGTGTGAACTCACACTCACACACACAGTATTAGCATTATTGAAAACTCAGCTGTGCATCACTTTTCTGGATGTGTAAAACTTCTTTGGTTCTTGAATACAAGCAAATTGCTCACCATTTCTAAAGACTGAATGTGGCACTTATTGTGTCAGAGACAATGAGTCCAGTGTTTGGCGCTCAGACTACATGTTTCAAAGGGAATCTTTGTCTACTTACCACGAAAAAACTCAGACTCTATATTTATTGGAAAAAGAGCAATCCAGCAGCCTTCACTCAAAGAAACCAGCCCTGAGAGTCTTAAGTTACAACGGTTGAATAAAGCCATAGGTAGCCATTTAGTAACACAAGCCAGAGACTTCTGGGGTTGGGGAGGGAGCAGATTGAGAAGAAACCAGTAAAGAAACCCACCCATTGCCTTTCTTTAACCATTTTCAATCACTGAGGATTTTTTTTTTTCAATTATATAAATGGTTTTCAAGCACGTTTCTACCATAACGTAAATTCTAATTCCAAAATAATTTTACTTCTAAAACAATTTTATAAACCAAACTTTCTCCCAATGACACTGTTTAAATATTTACAAATATAATACATGATGGTCTGATGTTCTGCAAATAATGTAGAGAAACCTCATCAGGTTGGGCTCTACTGGTCTGTGAGAGACGTTTTAGAAATTGTCCACTGAGGTTCATCATTGTCTTTTAGAATACACAAACACATACATATATCAATAATGTAAACAAGGTCATTAATAAAACAGTTCTCTGAACTTATATTAAGAGTGTAACTTTCACTGTTGAAGAGGGCAAGATATGCCTATAATCTATGACAGACATGCCCAGAAATGGTAAAAAGTAGTTGGCCATGCCAACGAGATATTCCTAGTGTCAGGGTACCTCACAGAGGTTCCTCTAAACTAAAGTTGTCTTAAAAGAACAAATTAAGAAAAGGACTCATTTCAGGCTCTTTAGAAGCATCCATTTACAGACATACAACAGGCTAATTAAAATCATTTGCCTGTATTCACCAAGCAAGGCCTCTAAGAGTATCAAATGAGCTATGATGTCTTACTCTAGTCTTAGAGATTGTGCAGTCTTTAATACAATCCATTTCTATAATCCATGTTGGTCTCTGCCAACTCTTTTAGAAATACATTTATTATATTTCTTTAGAGTGAAAGATAATAATTCCAGAAAATTTTTTTTTAAATTCTCTTAAGATGCAATGTTCTAAACACTAAACATAGCAAAATACACTTAGAAATTCAGCATGTGGCAAATTCTATGTTTTTATAATCTTGGAGTGACTTGTTCACAGAAACATGTAAAATGCCTGCATATTAAGACTCACATAAGAAAAGCCAAAGGATAAATAGAAAACTGGGGAAAATATTCATAACTCAGATTACAGACAAAGGTCTTATTTTCCTAATACATTTTTATTGATAAATATCTTTTTTTTTTTTTTTTTTTTTTTTTTGCGTTATGCGGGCCTCTCACTGTTGTGGCCTCTCCCATTTGCGGAGCACAGGCTCCGGACGCGCAGGCTCAGTGGCCATGGCTCACGGGCCCAGCCGCTCCGCGGCATGTGGGATCCTCCCGAAACGGGGCACGAACCCGCGTCTCCTGCATCGGCAGGCGGACTCTCAAGCACTGCGCCACCAGGGAAGCCCGATAAATATCTTAATAAGACTGAGTCCAATTTAAAATGGGCAGAGGACATGAAAAGACAGTTCACAGGAAAAAACTGGGAATGGCTCCTAAAAGGTGATTAATACCACTCATAATAAAAGTACTCTTTGCACTAGAATATCATTTATACCATCAAATTATGATTTAAAAAAGTAACAAATGGTGTTACTGAAGAATATAGGCATTGCTGATATTTTTTCTAGCAATTTAGCCTAAAGATATATCCCACATGTTTGAAAAGATTATATCTATGTCCATATTCATATCCATCCATCCATCCATCTATCTACCTATCTGCTCTCAATAGAAAGATACTCAAGAATATAGCACACACTGCCTTCGGGAAGGGCAATGATCAGAAGAGTACAAGGGAGAATATTTCCTTTATATCCATCTATCTTCATTTGCACTTCTTGGATTTTGAGCCCTATTGTCTTTTCAAAATTTATTTTTATAATTTTTTGTACATGGGCCTCCCAATGCCGTGGCCTCTCCCGTTGTGGAGCACAGGCTCCGGACGCGCAGGCTCAGCGGCCATGGCTCATGGGCCCAGCCGCTCCGCGGCATGTGGGATCTTCCCAGACCAGGGCACGAACCCGTGTCCCCTGCACTGGCAGGCGGACTCTCAACCACTGTGCCACCAGGGAAGCCCTAATATAAATTTTTTAAAGCACCATATTCTAAGCATGAATATAGGGCACTAAGGAAACAGAGGCTCTACTTCTGTTGACTGTTTGATTCGTTTCTTTGATCCAAAGTCATTCACAAGGGACATCCCTGGTGGCACAGTGGTTAAGAATCCGCCTGCCAATGCAGGGGACACGGGTTTGATCCCTCGTCCGGGAAGATCCCACATGCTGCAGAGCAGCTAAGCCCGTGCACCACAACTACTGAGCCTGTGCTCTAGAGCCCATGAGCCACAACTACTGAAGCCCGTGTGCCTAGAGCCTGCTCTGCAACGAGAAGCCACCGAAGGAGAAGCCCATGCACCACAACAAAGAGTAGCCCCCACTTGCTGCAACTAGAGAACACTTCGCCTGCACACAGCAATGAAGACCCAACGCAGAAAATAATGGATTAATTAATTAATTAATTAATTAAAAAACAAAGTCATTCACAAGACTTTGATTTAAATACTCTGGAGTGCAGCATATACTATAAATAGCTCAAATTTATTCTAGGTTTTGGACAGGAAATATGCTTTTCCTTTGACACCACAGTGCATGAAATGTGCATCCCCATTTGTAGTATTTTCTTTTCCTTTGTGAGATTTTTTTCAGAGTGATGTGAGGACACACTATGATGCGGCAGTTTGGACTCTGTTTCTATCTATCACATCATTGCTGATCTTAAGTAGATGTGAAAAGGAGCACACTAGATCCCATTGAACACTTTGCCAACTTGACCACTTTACATCAGTGCATCATTTCATCCTTATAAAGCCATTATGATAAAAGTATTATTACCTTCATCAATCTGAGACTCAGAGAATCAACTAAGTTGCCCAAGAGAGCCCCAGAACGAAAAACCCGCTGGGCTGGGATGCAAATCCAGGTATATCTGGTGCCTCGGTCAGGGCTGACATCAGGTGACGAGGAGTCGCACATAACTAGTTATGCATAGTAACTACATAAACAGATGCATGTCTTTAATAAATGCTTTTTAATGGAAATTAATGAGAGCACATCATTCCTAAAATATTTCTGAACTGATATAACTGTATTAAGTGTAGATGGAAAAAAAACAGACTTAGACATGATTCTATTAACACAAAACATTTTTAAAAATTAAGAATCTTCTGAGGTTGGCTTGAATAATGTTTAAAACAATTTAAATGGTCCCATAACTAACCTAGCTCTACCAATGAGAAAACTCAAATCACCCTAACCAACTTTTTTTAAATTGTGCAATGTATATCATGATACTGCTCAAATATTCGTGGCTTATTTTATCTCAAATCTGCACATCGAATTCTCTGTTGAATGGATTTGGGCTTTTAGTTTTACTTTTCACTACTTGGTTTAAAAGGAAAAAGGACTCAACATTATAGTAGGCACCAAACTCGAGAGAAATAGTATGAAGGACTTAGAACATGAATTCTTTTTCAGTCCCAAAAGAGATGCTGTTCCAGCAAGACTCTGGTCAGAGGGCTGGGCACTGCTGGGGCAGGTCACATGGCTGATCTGGGGTGAACTTGTTTTGTGAAGAAACAGATGATTTCTAGCTCTGAGGCTGTTGTTCCTGTACCTTTTTAGCAACAGTGAAATCCATTCCAAAATGACAAGTAAAAGAAAAAACATTCTGAATAAACTGCAGATGAATGAAGTTTTCCCCTGCCTCCTTGAGAATACTATGAGCGTCTCACAAAGGGGGTCATATCCTGTTTCTTTCTCTGGTTGCTACAACTGCGGTTTGTATATTGGCTGTATCACTAATGTGAATTTATAATCCAAAAATGCCAAAAGAAAAAAATCAGTACTCCTTCACAAATATGCATTTTTCTTCCCTAACTTTCATCAACAAGTGCTGTTTTAAGTCATCATTATTTTTTTCCTGCACTGGAAGCAAATCTCCACGTCTATTTCATATCCTACTGCTAGCACAGAAGGTGAAATACTGACATCAAGGAAAGGAGTTGCAAGTTCAGCATTAATATAAACCAGGCAAACAGCACTGGGATATTTATAACTCAACAGTGCCCCCTAGTGTGCCTATAAAAATTTGCATGAGCCCAAGATTCAAAATAATCCTGTTTGGAAAAAAGTCAATTAAAAGACATTAATAAATTAATCCTTTTAAACAATCAAGGGATTTGTCTTTGGGGGTAAATCTATTTAATTTTTCCTCTTTTTTTTCTTTCTTTCTTTTTTTTTTTCTATTTACTTAAACAAGATCCATACATTACTTTCAACTAACAATAGGTCGTTAAGAAAGATCAGATTCGGGTAGAAGGAAATGGCATCAAAACACGTGGAAAGAGATCATCCAAAATACAAATATCCATTCTGAAAGAAGGATAGAGAGAGAGAGAGGAGGAGAAAGAGGAGGAGAAACAGACCCTGATTGCCTCCAGAATATACCAGCTAGACAAAATATGAAGAACTTGGGTGATGATAATATGGTGTTTTGTTCTGAGCCGATACTCATCTTTGTTAGTTTCTCACAAGAGTTCACATTATCAATGTTCTTCTTGCCCACCTGCTAGCATCAGTAACCTCTGACCACCAGTGCTCTTCACACGTCTATGCAATTATTGGTGCTTTCCACCAATGCCCCAAAGTTGGAACTTACTTTTCTCTGCTTAAATGATCATAGCTCTTTCCAGAAGTTTCTGATATCTGAGGGTTTACAACATTTTTGGATCATGAAAAAAAGTAATGCTATGATAACTGAGAAAAAGCTATTCAGCTGAGCCAAAGGCATATGGCTAAGAACGCTAGAATGTCATGCCCAAAAGAATTCCCCCTGCTGGACCCAAATGACATCCCAAGATGGAGATCCATTATGCATTTCCACTCTCAGAATGTCATTCTCTCCTTGTTTCACCAAGAATTTATGTAGAGTTCTTATCCCCTCTTTGTTTGAATCTTACTGTCCTCAACACTCCCTTCACTCTCTTTCAAGGAAGAAATCCTGGCCTATACCTCCGTGTCCTCAGAAATGTTATGCAAATAAAGCTTCATCATGTCCACTACATGGAAAAACACAAATAAAACCTAAATTATTTGAGAAGAAAAATCTAGGCCTGATAGAGTAAGGAAAACTCTCATAGTTACACACCAGTTGTAAATTAATATCAAAACCCCACTGTTGGGCTTCCCTGGTGGCGCAGTGGTTGAGAGTTCGCCTGCCTTTGCAGGGGACGTGGGGTCGTGCCCCGGTCCGGGAGGATCCCATATGCCGCGGAGAGGCTGGGCCCGTGAGCCATGGCCGCTGGGCCTGCGCGTCCGGAGCCTGTGCTCCGCAACGGGAGAGGCCGCGACAGTGAGAGGCCCGCGTACCTCAAAAAAAAAAGAAAAAAAAAAAAACCCACTGTGTATGTGTAGGTTCACTGTACATAATTCCCCATGACTATTTAGCAGATAAGTACTTCTTTTCCCATTTTGGTGTTTTCAAAAGGTTTGATTTTTCAGAAGTACTCCTTCCACATACTGCTTTGGAAATACATTTTGATGAAGTCAATCACGTTTGACCATTACATGCAACATTCCATTTTCCAAAATGGGGGGGAGGACAGGTAAGCAGACCCATCTATCTTAACAGAATTAATTCTTACTTGTGTATATATGCTCTGGATCATAAAACCACAAGGCATAATACTGAAAGACATTTAGCAGTTTTCAGAGCAACACACGTTATTCCCGAGACAGAGGTTAGTGTGTAAAAACGTTTGTTGGGGAGTGCTCCGAGGATAAACACCTGGGGAAGAGAAGGGAGCAAGATGAGGCGGCAGCTGGGCAGTCATACAATATCAACAGAAAGAAGCCTTACCTGAGTCTCTGAGGAGTTCCAAAAGTTGCATTACCCTTCAGACCCATCCCAAACTGGGGCATGAGGGCTGGACTTTTATACCCTTGTATTGAACAGTCATTGAATGTGACCACCTGGGAAGAGGGCATGACCTTGTTAAGGCAGCTGTCTTTAGTCAAGGTAATCCTTTATGGTGGCTGAGAGCTGAAAACTGGCTGCTGGCAGCATTCTCTACAGCTGAGAGTCTTTCATTCCTGATGGGAGATTCAGATCAGCACATAATAGCTTCCACTGCAAGAACTCAGATCCATACAGTGCCCTATATGTCCTTATCTCAATAAGTATATGTGTTTAGATTAAAAATAATAGCAATTTTAAATATCGAACAACAAAAATCTCAAATATCAACACAGAAGATGACAGGTAGGAATAACGGAGGAACTGTATACATTTTTTTAAATGCATCTTGTTAAAGGGAAGAATGTCCTGGTAGACTGGGTCGTTATTCTAACTTTTCTCTCTTTCCTTAGTAATAGGATTATACACCCATGCTCTCTGTCGTGTAATTTTGCAATGCCCTCTTAATATCCTGGAGTCTATTTCTTCACCCCTTGACTCCGTGCTTAGTACCCACTATGAATCAACGAGAGACTTGAAAGGGGCTTTCAGGATTAAGCTTACTCTTTTGTGTCTCCACCTCTGCTATGAGAAGAACCTGCCCCAGCTCCCCTGCTGTTCCCAGAAAAGAATGAGAGACACATGGAGCAGAACCACCCAACCACCACAGCCTGAAGCAAAGCTATTCCAACCATCCCACAGAGCTACAGTGAGTAGCAGAGCTGTGCCACCAAGCCTAGTCTACATCAGCTGAACCTCAATTCAGTTGCATAGCTGCATGAATGGTGAAAAAGATTGCTATTAATGAAGACGGAGACCTACTGGAGAGCAGACTTGGGGATATGGGGAGGGGGAAGGGTGAGGTGTGTTGGGGCGAGAGAGAGACATGGACATATATATACTAACAAACGTAAGGTAGATAGCTGGTGGGAAGCAGCCGCATGGCACAGGGAAACCGGCTCGGTTCTTTGTGGCTGTCTGGAGGGGTGGGATAGGGAGGGTGGGAGGGAGGGAGACAAAGAGGGAAGAGATATGGGAGCATGTGTATGTGTGTAACTGACTCACTCTGAGGTAGAGCAGAGACTGGCACACCATTGTGAAGCAATTATACACCAATAAAGATGTTAAAAAAAAAAAAAGATTGCTATTGTTTGGGTTTATTTAGGTTATTTAGTTTGTTATAAAACATCATCATAGCAATAGCCAAATGATACAGATGTAGATATTAATTGATAGACTTTGTTAGCTCCAGGATATTAAGAGGGCACTGCAAAATTACATGACAGAGAGCCTGGATGTAAGCTTAAATATGTGTATGGCATTATTTCTTTTAATAGCAGGAAAAAATAGAGGAACAATCAATTCAATAATGAATAGAGGGGAATGTGGAGACAAATGAAAAAAGGGAGAAGCAAGAATGAGTAAATAAATAAGAGTAGAAAAAAGCCTAAGTATATCATAAATAACAATAAATATGAATAAGTAGAATTTATATTAGAAGACAGACTCACAGACTGAGGAGCGTAAAAATAAACTCTTGCTGTTTTTAAAAAACAGGCTCAAAATAACAAGACAATGTTGAAACAAAGGGATGAGAAAAGATATATCTCACTTTGCTGTATACCTGAAACTAACACACTGTTGTAAATCAACTATACTACAATTTTTTAAAAGATATATTAAAAATGCTTAATGGAAAATAAACTGTAACAATATTAATGTCAAATTGAATGCAAGATGAAATTTACTAGAGGGACCCAAGAGGATTATTATATATTAATAACTATGCAAGCACATTTCAATACATCAGGAAGATACAATAATCATGATTTTTTATGGATTTAACTGAATAGCTTTGAAATATATAAATCAAAATCTAATATAAAAAGCTTCTGCACAACAAAGGAAATCATTAACAAAATGAAAAGGTAACCTATGGAATGGGAGAAAATGTTTGCAAATCATACATCTGATAAGAGGTTAAGTTCCAAAATATATAAAGAATTCATACAACTCAATAGCAAAAAAAAAAAAAATTCAATTAAAAAATGGGCAGAGGATCTGAATAGATATTTTTCCAAAGAAGGCATACAGATGGCCAACAGGTACGTGAAAAGGTGCTCAACATCACTAATCATCAGGGAAATGCAAATCAAAACCACACAGAGGTATCACCTCACATCTGTTAGAATGGCTATCATCAAAAAGACAAGAGATAAGTGCTGGTGAGGATGTATAGAAAACGGAACCATTGCACAGTGTTGATAGGAGAGAAAATCGGTGCAGCCACTATGGAAACCAGTATAGAAGTTCCTCAGAAAAATAAAAATATAACTACCATATGGTCCAGCAATTCCAATTCTGGGAATATATCCACAGGAAACAAAAACACTATGTCAAAGAGATATCTGCACCCCCATGTTCATAGGAGTATTATTTATAATGACCAAGGGATGGGAGCAACCTAAGTGTCCACTGACAGATGAATGGATAAAGAAGTTGTGGTATAGAAGGTACATTCAAAGAATAAAAATACCTCTTGGAAACTAAAAATATGATCAAAACCAGGAAAAATTACACAGAAAATTTGGAAGACAGAATTAAGAAACTCTCCCAGAGGATAAACCAAAAACACAAAGAGAGATAAAAGATTAGAAAATTAGAGTACCAATCCAGAAGTTCCAACATAATAAAAGTTCCAGAAAAATAGACAGAGAAAATAAAGGGAAGAAAATCATCAAAGTATTTTGTTTAATGTCCCAGAGAAAATAAAGGGAAGAAAATCATCAAAGTATTTTGTTTAATGTCCCAGGATGTGGGTTTTAACATCGAAAGTTTCCAGGTAGTACTCACAATGGGTGAAAAAAATCCATACAAAGGCATATCATCAAGAAATTTCAAAACATTTAGAATTCTATAGCCAGACAAACCATCAACAGAACAGATATTTTCAGACAAAGTCTCAAAGAAATGAGCACTTATGCACCTTTTCCTAGGAAGTTACTTAAGGATGGTCATCAAAACAAGGCAGTTAGGGGGGTTTCCCTGGTGGCACAGTGGTTGAGAATCTGCCTGCTAATGCAGGGGACACGGGTTCGAGCCCTGGTCTGGGAAGATCCCACATGCCGCCGAGCAACTAGGCCCGTGAGTCACAACTACTGAGCCTACACGTCTGGAGCCTGTGCTCCGCAACAAGAGAGGCCGCGACAGTGAGGCCCGTGCACCGCGATGAAGAGTGGCCCCCGCTTGCCACAACTAGAGAAAGCGCTCGCACAGAAACGAAGACCCAACACAGCCCAAAATAAATAAATAAATTTAAAAATAAATAAATACTCCTGTTTAAAAAAAAAAACAACAACAAGTAGGGAGGAGATATAGGGATATATGTATATTTATAGCTGATTCACTTTGTTATAAAGCAGAAACTAACACACCACTGTAAAGCAATTATACTCCAATAAAGATGTTAAAAAAAAAAAGGCAGTAAACCAAGAAGGAGGAAGACATCAAATCAGGAATCAGGGAACACAATCATAGAGGCAAAAGCAACCCTCGGGCTAATATAAAGAGAGAACCAAAAATCATGGTTCTATACCAAGTCCAAAGAGTGGCCTGTAAAGACTTATTAGCAAGTTAGAAGTATCCGAGGAAAGATTTCTTCAAAACGTGAAATTTATACAATAATTAATGTATGTGAACATATTGAAAGAAAATATACACTCTGGCTGGTGTCTGGGTTTGAGTTAATTAAAAATAACATTAAAAAAAGCACAAAAAAGGCAAGTAGTAACTCTAGGGAACACAGATTGTGCGAGAAAGGAAAAGTAATTCTAATAAAAGCACGCAATAAATTAGAAGAAAATATATGATATTCTGCAGGAGCTTAGAAAAATACAGCAAATCTTTATGTATTGCCATGATGCTATTTCTGAGACACATTGTTAATTTTTAAAAGCAAATTATACAACAATGCAAACAGTATAACATTTGCATAAAGCCATATACACAAAGTTGCATGAAATATCTCTATACCATATGCCAATCGTAGCGTTATTCAAAATGTGATTTGTGTACTAACAGTATCAGCATTATCTGAGATCTAATTAGAAAAGCACATTCTTACTTCCCACCCCAAAACTACTGAACCAGAATTTCTGAGTTGGGGGCTGTGGAATCAAGCCACTTGGCTCTCCAGGTGATTCTCAAGTACAGTCAAGTTCAAGAAGTACTATAGTATTTGCATAAAGTTCTGATTAGAGGAATTAACTCTGGGGTGGGGGTCTGGGACCAGTGCGAATGTATTCAAAGGAGAATTCCGCTAAAGCATTTCACTTTAATAGTTTTTACAAGAATATATTTATTCATTGACTGTGCAATTTAAAAATACAACAGAAGTTAAAATAACTTTTTTCAAGGATAATGTGCTTACAAAATATTTGCATAAAATATGACTCAGCCCCTGTTTATCAATGTCTCTCTTAAGTTGGAATGCCATTTTCCAGATGTAAATTCCATCCATCCGGTGCTAACCTTTGCCTTTTGGCTGAAAAACAACAAATGCTAGAAGGAAAATTTTAAAGAATTTTGATGAGCTACTAAAGTTCTTCTTGAAGCACAGCTGGTAGGCAACCTGATACTGGAAGTAGCTGCCCCTGGACCAGGACTGCTCAGAATAATTGCTAAAGTAGGTGGTACATTCCATCTAAAATTAACAGGCATTGTGGACATAGTTCTGACCCATATGCAGTAGGAGGGGACTAGCCCTTGATTTGTTCTGGGCAGTGTGCTACTATTAATACAACGTCAAAGGAACTTTCTTCCCTTACAATGGGTCAAGAGGATAAGGATACAGGCATACCTTGGAGAGACTGTAGGTTAGGTTCCAGGCCAACACAAAAAAGTCAATATTGCAATAAAGCTAGTCACGATTTTTTTGTTTCACAGTGAATATAAAAGTTATATTTACACTATACTGTAGTCTATTAAGTGTGCAATAGCACTATGTCTAAAAGAAAGTACAGGGCTTCCCTGGTGGCGCAGTGGTTGAGGGTCCGCCTGACGATGCGGGGGACGCGAGTTCGTGCCCCGGTCCGGGAGGATCCCACATGCCGCGGAGCAGCTGGGTCCGTGAGCCATGGCCGCTGAGCCTGCACATCCGGAGCCTGTGCTCCGCAACGGGAGAGGCCACAACAGTGAGAGGCCCGCGTACCGCAAAAATAAATAAATAAAAGAAAGTACATACCTGTGGAAACAGAATGGTCCCTGCCATTCCAGTAAATACCGAATGTTGTGCACCATCAAGCCATCAGCCACTGCAGACCCTCCCCCTAACCTCCCCCACACCACGGTGCACCCTGAGGGGAATTCAGGATGGAGAAAAACAAGAAATATTCTGTGCTCAGGATACTGGCCCTAGACAGATAAGATGCATATCTAAGGAATCATTTCAATGAGCCCAGACTCTTCCATCTTGCCATACATAGAAAGCACTTAAATCATTAACTTGAGATGTCTGTTTTTGTTATTAGCAGTAATCTTCTGATGTTCGATTACATGGGTTTGTCAGTTCCTTTTTTTTTTCAGCAAAAACTCCTATGTATCCTGGCTCCTTCCTTACCTCTTCAGAACAGTTCCTCAGAGCCATCTGAGAGGCTGTCCCTGGGGCTATTAGTCCTCAGTAAGGTCTCCTAATAAATTTTAACTCGCAACTTTTAGGTTGTTCATTTTTCTTCAGTCGACATACATTCATTTAAAAATACTTAAGCGCTAAAGAAATGCTAACCACCATCTGAGCCTTCAGTGAGTCATAATCTTTTTGCTCGTGGAGGATCTTGCCTCAGTGCTGATGGCTGCTGACTGATCAGGGTGGTGGTTCCTGAATGTGGAGGTGGCTTTGGCAATTTCTTAAAATAAAACAATGAAATTTGCCGCATCAGTTGACTTTTTCTTTCACAAACGATTTCTCTGTAGCATGCAATGCTGTTAGATAGCATTTTACCCACAGTAGAACTGTAGCAATTCAGTTACGTCTTCAGGGTCCACCTCTAATTCTAGCTCTCTTGTTATTTCCACCACCTCTGTAGTTTCTTCCTCCACTGTAGTCTTGAACCCCTCAAAGTCATCCATGAGGGCCAGAATCAACTTTTTCCAAACTCCTGTTCATGTTGATATTTTGACCTCTTCCCATGAATCATGAATGTTCTCAATGTTCACGAATGTTCTTAATGGCATCTAAAATAGTGAATCCTGGGCTTCCCTGGTGGCGCAGTGGTTGAGAGTCCGCCTGCCAATGCAGGGGACACGGGTTCGTGCCCTGGTCCGGTAGGATCCCACATGCCGTGGAGCGGCTAGGTCCGTGAGCCATGGCCACTGAGCCTGCGCGTCCGGAGCCTGTGCTCCACAGCGGGAGAGGCCACAACGGTGAGAGGCCCGCATACCACAAAAAAATAAATAATAAATAAATAAAATAAAATAGTGAATCCTTTCCAGAAGGTTTTCAACTGACTTTGCCCAGACCCATCAGTTATGGCTTTATGAGGTGTATTTCTCACATAATAAGACTTGAAAGTTGAAATTACTCCTTGATCCATGGGCTGCAGAATGGATGTTGTGTTAGCAGGCATGAAAACAACATGAATCTTATTGTACATCTCCATCAGAGCTCTTGGGTGACTGGGTTCATTGTCAAATGAGCATTAGTATAATATTTATTGTGAAAGGCATCTTTTTCCCTAAGCAGTAGCTCTCAACAGTGGGCTTCAAATATTCAGTAACCCATGTTGTAAACAGATGTGCTATCATCCAGGCTTTGTTGTTCCATTTCTAGAGCACAGGCAGAGTAGATTAGCACAATTCTTCAGGGTCCTAGGATTTTCAGAATGGTAAATGAGCACTGGCTTTAACCTTAAGTCACCAGCTGCATTAGCCCCTAACAAGAGAGCCAGCTTGTGTGCTGAAGCTTTGAAACCAGGCATTGACTTTTCCTCTCTAGCTATGAAAATCCTAGATAGTATCTTCTTCCAATAGAAGGCTATTTTGTCTACACTGAAAATCTGTTGTTTAGTCATCTTTATTCATTATCTTAGCTGGATCTTCTGGATAACTTGCTGCAGCTTCTACATCAGCACTTGCTGCTTCACCTTGTACTTTTATGCTACAAAGACAGCTTCTTTCCTTAAACCTCAGGAACCAACCTCTGCTAGCTTCCAACTTTTCTTCTGTAGCTTCCTCACTTCTCTTAGCCTTCATAGAATTGCAGAGAGTTAGGTTCTTTCTCTGGCTTAGGTTTGGCTTAAGGGAATGTTGTGACTGGTTCGATCTTCCATCTAGACCACTAAAACTTCCTCCATTTCAACAACAAGACTGTTTTCACCTTCTTATGATTCATGTGTTCACTACGGTAGTGAATCTTCCTCCAAGGGCTTATCCTTTGCATTCACAACTTGGCTAACTGTTTGGCACAAGAGGCCTAGCTTTCAGCCTATCTCAGCTATTGACATGCCTTCCTCAGTAAGTGTGATCATTTCTAGCTTTTGATTTAAAGTGAGAGATGTTTGAATCTTCCTTTCACTTGAACACTTAGAGGCCACTGTAGGGTTTTAATTGGTCTAATTTCAATATTGTGTCTCAGGGACTAGGGAGACCCAAGAAGAGGGGAAAAGATGGGGGAACAATGGTTGGTGGACCAGTCAGACAACACACAACATTTATGGATTAAGTTCACCATCTTATATGGGCACAGTTCACGGTGCCCCAAAACAATTGCAACAGTAACATCAAAGATCAGAAATCACCATAACGAATATAATAGTAATGAAAAAGTTCATTTCAAGAATTATCAAACTGTGACACAGAGACATGAAGTGAGCAAATGCTGTTGGAAAAAAATGACATGAGTAGACTTGCCCGACACAGGGTTTCCACAAACCTTCAATTTGTAAAAAAAACAAAAAAACAAAAAAAACACCATCTGCAATGTGCAATAAAGTGAAGCACAATAAAGCAAGGTTTGCCTGTAGAGGGAAATGTTGTATAGGTTAATCTGAAGGCCCATTTGAGGAAAGGAAATAGAAGATGAAGAAAGAATGATACTGGGAAGGTACTTCTTTGCTCAGGGAGCAGTAAAATGCACGCACACCACTCTACCTAGTCCTTCTCTCATTCCAGATGCTCCACTACTCCTCTGAGAAGATCTTCCCACGGCCCCTTGAGGAGCAGCTACTTGACTTAGCTCTCCAAATAGCACTAGAACATACCTTTGTTGACAAAATTTACCTAACCAAGATAATCATAATGCTTTTCTTTCTCTATAGCACCTCAGTTCTTCATTATGACACCATTCCCACTACACAAGTACAGGTCACAGGCCAGTTCTGACTGCCCTGGAGGGAGCTGTGTTTTCCTGGGCTCCATTACAGTTTAGAACCCAGGCCCTGCTGTCCTGGAGGTGCTCACAGGTTAAATAAGACACCGTGGGATTTAGCCCCACGGGTAGGCAATAGGTTTGCAGTGAACTTGGGAAAATCCAATTGAGACTTATTAGTAGGGGAACTCTTCTCAGAAAGTTTCCTAAGGGGAATTTGAAGTGCCTTCAAAGTGAAATGATTCTATTTATGAGTAACAGTGCAGTACTGAGAGGTGGAGGTGCTTCAGAGTACTCATAAAATGTCCAAGGAAATTATTACTCTCAATTTTAAGAAATTTACTCCATTTTATAAATTACAAATACTGTAAAGTTTCACACTCTGATTATGGATACACTCTGATACACTCTGATACACTCTGATAATTATGGATACAGGTCACTATACATTTGTACAAACCGATAGAATGTGCAACACCAAGAGTGAGCCCTAATGTAAACTATGGATTTTGGGTGACTATGAGGTGTCAGTGTAGGTTCATCAACAAACATACCATTCTGGTGGGAATGTCGATAATGGTGGAGGCTAAGGGGGCAAGAGCAGGGATTATATGGGAAATCTCTGTACCTTCCCCTAAATTTTGCTGTGAACCTAAAACTACTCTAAAGTCTTAATGAAAAAAAAAGAGCCAAGTTACCCATATTGAAGAATTAAGGACATAATAGAGACAATAAAATAAGTAATCAAAATGGGCAAAAGACTTGAATAGACATTTCTGTAAAGAAGATATACAAATGTCCAAAAAGTATATGAAAAGATGCTCAACATCACTAATCATTAGATAATTGAAAGTCAAAGCCACAATGAGATACCACCTCACCCCCATTAGGATGGTTAATATAAGAAAAACAAAAAACAAAAAATACAAGTGTTGGCAAGGATGTGGGGAAATTGAACCCTCGTGCACTGTCAGTGGGAATGTTATATGGTGTAGCTGTATGGAAAACTTAACAACTACTATGGAGGTTTCTCAAAAAACTAAAAGTAGAACTACTATATGACCCAACAATCTCACTTGTGCATATATATCCAAAAGAACTGAAAGCAGGATCTCAGAGAGATATCTGCACACCCATGTTCACTGCAGCATTATTCACAATAGCCAAGAGGTGGAAGCCACCCAACTGTCCATCAATAGATGAATGGATAAAGAAAATGTGGTATATACATACAATGGAATATTTTTCAACCTCATTAAAAAAAGAAATTCTGTCACATGCTACAACATTGATGAAACTTGAGGACATTATACTATGTGAAATAAGCCAGTCACAAAAATACAAATCCTGTCTGATTCCACTTATATGAGGCATCTAGTCAAATTCATAGAAACAGAAATTAGAATCATGGTTGCCATGAGCTAGGAGGAGGAGAAATGGCGAGTTGTTTTTCAGTATGTATAGAGTTTCAGTTTTGCAAGATGAAAAAGTCCTGGAGATGTGCTGCACAACAATGTGAATATACTTAACACTATGGTACTTGTATGCTTAAAAATGGTTAAGATGGTAAATTTTATGTATGAGTTTTTTAACCACAATTAAATTTTTAATTTAATTAAAAATTAATAACAGTATTAAGTCTTCCAGTCCATGAACATGAAATATTTTTCCATTTATTTAGGTCTTTATTTTCTTTCAACAATTTTGTAGTTTTTAGTGTACAAGTCTTGTAATTCTTTTTTTTTTTTTTTTTTTTT
>NW_006775143.1:7201132-7234385 GCF_000442215.2 Lipotes vexillifer | reverse complement strand
GCTGTACGCGGGCCTCTCACTGTTGTGGCCTCTCCCGTTGCGGAGCACAGGCTCCGGACGCGCAGGCTCAGCGGCCATGGCTCACGGGCCCAGCAGCTCCGCGGCATGTGGGATCTTCCCGGACCGGGGCACGAACCCGTATCCCCTGCATTGGCAGGCGGACTCTTAACCACTGCGCCACCAGGGAAGCCCCAAGTCTTGTAATTCTTAAATCAAATTTATTCCTAAGTGTTTTACTCTTTTTGATACTACAAATGGAATTGTTTTCTTAACTTCTTATTTGCATTGTCAACTAATATTGTATAGAAATAGCACTGATTTTTGTGTGTTGATCTTGTATCTTCAACCACTGAGTTTGTTTTCAATTGTATAGAATTTTCTATACCTAAGATCTTGTCATCTACAAACAAGGATTATTTATTTCTTCCTTTCCAATTTGGAAACACACAAACTACCAAATCTGACTCATGAAGAAATAGAAAATATGGACCCACCTTATAACTAGTAAAAAATATTGAATCAATAATCAAAATTCTCACAACAAAGATAATCTCAGGACCAGAAACTTTACTGTTGAATTCTTCTAAACATTTAAAGAATTAACACCAATGCTCTCAGACTTTTCCAAAAAATAGAAGTCATTCTATGTCATTCTATGAGGCCAGCATTACCCTTAAACCAAAGCAAGACAAAGAAATCACCTAAAGGTTTGTTATCATCATGATGTACGGTAATACAAAAGCATTATTTATAATGTGAAGTGATTGTTCTGCCTTGGTTTTTAGATTTTTTCACACATGTCTTTCCTGTTAGATTTTGGACTCCCTAAGCACAAAAAAACATGTTTTGCTTATGTCTGCATCCTCCATGACACCCAAAAAAGCACCTCACACTCATTCAGTATTGAGTAAATATCTACTGAATCATTAAATTAATGAATAAATAAATTAAAGTGTATTAGTATTTTTTAAATCACTTGAAAAGAAAACTACAGACCAATATCCCAATATCTATTTGCCAAATAGAGCTAGAGAATTAAGGAAAAGGCCTGAAGTAATCTGGTGGAGGTAAAGGCGTACTGCTAACTCTGTCAAGTGAAAACAGATGGTTTCTTGTCTTCACATTTTTGAGAGAGGGAGGGAGGGAGGAAGGAAGGAAGCCACCACTCTAATAAGGTCTAGAAAAGTAGCTGCAATTAGAACCACCATAAAAATAAGTATATGTTAATTCATTTTCATTCCCCAAAACCTGTCAATCTTCTTGCACCTACCAATTTGGAAAGTTGAGGATGTGACAGAAATCACCACTCCTTGAATCTTCTAAGACTTTGATTTCCTTTTTTCTTTAATTGAAGTATACTTTTGTTAATTTCTGCTGTTCAGCAAAGTGGCTCAGTTTTATATATATATATACACATTCTTTTTCATATTCTTTTCCATTATGGTTTATCACAGGATATTGAATATAGTTCCCTGTGCTATACAGTAGAACCTTGTTGTTTAGCCATTCTATATATACCAGTTTGTATCTGCTAATCCCAAACTCCCAATCCATCCCTCTCCCCTCTCTCCCCCTTGGCAACCACCAGTTTATTCTCTATGTCTGGGATTCTGTTTCTGTTTCATAAATAGGTTCATTTGTGTTGTATTTTCAATTCCACATATAAGTGAGATCATATGGTAGTTGTTTTTCTCTTTCTGACTTACTTCACTTAGCATGATAATCTCCAGATGCATCCATGTTGCTGCAAATGGCATTATTTTGTTCTTTTTTATGCCAAGACTTTGATTTCTATGACTCCATCAGGAATGCAATATGGTCTTTTTTTTTGGCTGCGTTGGGTCTTCATTGCTGTGTGCTGGCTTTCTCCAGTTGCAGCGAGCAGGGGCTACTCTTTGTTGTGGTGTGCAGGCTTCTAATTGCAGTGGCTTCTCTTGTTGTGGAGCACAGGCTCTAGGCACGCGGGCTTCAGTAGTTGCAGCACGTGGACTCAGTAGTTGTGGCTCACAGGCTCTAGAGCACAGGCTCAGTAGTTGTGGCACACGGGCTTTGTTGCTCCGTGGCATGTGGGGTCTTCCCGGACCAGGGCTCGAGCCCATGTCCCCTGCATTGGCAGGCGGACTCCCAACCACTGTGCCACCAGGGAAGTCCTGCAATATTATCTTTAATGTTATAATTTGGTAGCAAAGAGAAGTTCCAGGGGCCTCAGCTTGGATTTTCCGACTATAATGTTCCTTATTCCATAATTCATAGGGTCAATGTGGGGATGTGCCACTTGCTGATAATATCTATTCCAAATATTACATGCAAACTGAGGAAATAACCATGGGGCTGTTTTCAGAGTTTCCATGTGTGAACTTTGAAGTGAATCTCAATCACCTGCAATTCATAGGCAGACTCACTGACATATATACTGCAGTGTCATTCTGGGTCTTTAGGAATTGGAGTAAGATCTGCATGAATGTCCAAGAATCCAAAAGTGCTCCCATTTCACAGCACAGTCCTTTTGAAATCAAGATGTAGCAGGAAAAATAAAGGTCCCAAAGATGTCCACATCCAATCAGGATGCAGAATCAGTGAATATGTTAGATTAGATGGCAAAGAAGATAAAGGTTGCAGATGGAATTAGGTTGTAATCAGCTCACCTTAAAATAAAGAGATTATCTGTCTTGGTCCAACATCATCACAAAGGTCCTTAAAACTGGAAGAAGGAGATGGAAGAGATAGTTAGAGAAAGAGATGTGATGACACAAGCAGGGTCACAGTGATGCAGTATGAGGAAGACTGGACTCATCTTTGCTGGCCTTGGAGATGGAGGCAAGGGCCATGCATTAGTCTGCTCAGGCTGCCATAATAGAGTACCACAGACTGGGTGGCTTAGATAACAGAAATGTATTTTCTCATAGTTCTGGAGGCTGGAAGTCCCTGCCCCAGGTACAAAAGAGTGAGAGGATAGAGAGAGAAAAAAAGCAGTGGGGAGTCTTCCCAAGCTCGTGGGACCACAGTTCCTCCAGTCAGGAAGGTTCTCTTTCCTAAGGATTTTAGGTGCCTGCCCAGCCACCACTGCTGGAGCTGCCACTGTCACCACAGGATTGCCTGGGAGTTTGGCCCAGAGATAATTTTTTTATATAAGGAAATTTCCTTTGCTCCCCATTTCTCCTTTTCAGACCACAAAAAGGGAGCTTCTCTTGGAGCTCCTTCTATCTTTCTCTCTGAACCCAGTGTGTAGGTTTGGGTTTCAGGCTGCCCTTGAGTCTAGGCCAAGAGGTGCTGGATGGGTGGAGGAGAGAAAGAAAAACAAAAAATTCACCATCAGTTTGTTGGTACCTTGTGTTCTAGTTTCCTTCCCAGGTCTGTGTGCTACCATTTATTTTTCAGAGCCCTCAAATGACTGGTCCATGCATTCTGTCTACAGTTTTTAATTGCAGTCAGTGAGAAAAGCAGGGTAGAGTGGGCTTATTTCATCTTGATCAAAACTGGAATCTGCCTTCTGGCTTCTGCCCTCTCCCTGCTTTAGAGGTTGCTCCTTTTCAATGCCGCTTTGTTGGTTTTTCTTATTTGATGGGCTTTAAATATTAGTGTTCCTCTAGTTTCACTTAGGCAATTTTCTCACTGTATACTCTCTCCCTAGTTAAGTTAACCATGTTCAATACTTAAATTATTATATATATGCAAATATGTCACAAGTTTATATCTCCAGGCTGATCTTTCTTGTTAATTCCAAACTAGCATATCCAGCTGACTCCTTGATATCTCTTACGTATCTCAAAATCATGACAAATTCCACATGTCTAAATTACAACTCACGGTTTACCCTTCAACCCCCAAACTTGGTCCTCTTCAAGTATCCCCTATGGCAGTTAATGACATATCAGCCTTCTTTTTTTTTTTTTTTGCGGTACACGGGCCTCTCACTCTTGTGGCCTCTCCCATTGCGGAGCACAGGCTCTGGACGCGCAGGCTCAGCGGCCACAGCTCACGGGCCCAGCCGCTCCGCGGCATGTGGGATCCTCCCGGACCGGGGCACGAACCCATGTCTCCTGCATCGGCAGGCGGACTCTCAACCACTGCGCCACCAGGGAAGCCCTATCAGCCTTCTTTGACACCTGGAAGTCACCTTTGACATCCTCATCTCTCTCACCGCAGGAATGGTCAAGTACCTACTTGAAGAGCCATCAAAAGTTTATTATATGCATATTTGTATTCAACAGATATTCACTGAGCACTTGGTCCTTCACAAAAAGTATGCACCGAATGTCTTCCCTGTGCCAGACCTTGTGCTAAGCTCTGGGTCTACAGTGGTAAATGAAATTCATACAGTCCTTGCCTCAATGAACCCATAGACTAGTGAGAAAGATATTAAACAAGTAAACCCACAAATTATTATCAAATTTCAAATTGTGCTAAGTGCTTTTAATAAATGAAGCAAGACAGAGCACAACACTTTAATAGAACTAAAAGGAATTTGGGGTTCCCAGAGCAGAGAATGTAAATGGTGGGTAATCAGATTATGAAAGTCTATGCATGTCATCTTAAGGACTTCAAGCTTAGGGTAATAAGAAGCCACTAAGGGATTTAAACAGGGAAGTGACAGGATCTGATTTTTCTGAAGCATAAATATGGTCATATCATTCATTCAGGAACTGACTCTGTCAGAGGTGGTTTTACCTTCTCTGTCAAATATATCCCTCTTTTTAATGATACCTGACAAGGATCCCTTACCTGAGAATCTATAAAACTAATGATTGTAATTAGTACTGGTTGAGATGGAATCTAACCCAAATGACAGAATGTACCATTTGCAAATAATGAACTTTAGTATTGCCTGTAATATATGAAACACATTTATATTTATATTCACTTGTTGTTTTTCACAGTAACTTTATGTAACATATCACTGTAACTACTGTAACTCCTAATCTCTTAGCCAAGAGCTACTAGGGAGATATCTGCCAGGGTTCCATCCTGGGTCCTCTTCTGACATCAGGATCATTTATAACCTACCTCAGTGACCCATGTCAATATGCTCAGTTCCTTGTGTCAAAGCTGATATACTAATTACTAAGGGTGTTCAGTCTCTGTGTCTTCAAATTCTCAGAGCTCATTCTTTGCAGTAAAGATTCCAGCTACTTCTGTAACTCTGGTTCTTCCTGTTTATATTTGGTACCACACATATTATAACTAAGTCTAGGAGACAGACAATTCATTCTACTCTACTATAAAATCCAGCTCTGCTCCTCTAATAAAAGCCTACTATCAAATGTCACTTCAAAATGATTTTGAAATTGCCAGGAAATGAGTGTGGTAGTTGGGTTGAAAAGGCTGAGGTATTTAAGAGAAAAAGAATTACTTCTAGGATGAAAGCTTCCTGGTCAGCTCTCCCCTACCATCCTAAAACCATCTACTCAGGGCTTGTTTCCATCCCCCACCATCAAACATCTCTTGGCAACAACATCTGGCACCAAATTTGTCTCCTTGTTCCATCACCAGAATTTTGCCATGGGATTATTTCAAGTGTCTCTCTGTGTGGGCTACACATCCAGGAACATGTAATGGAAGCCGCAGATCCAAGGGAATGGTCCAGGAGTTAAACAATCCAGAACTCAACGTCCAATACTAAAAGTATTTAGGTCTTTCGTATTTTGAAATTTTTCAAGTAGGTTAACCTTCCTCCACTCAAAACCCTCTCCCCTTCCCTACTGTAGAAGTGGAGGTAGGCAAGTAAGAAGGTACACATGGAGGCAGAAGGAATGGGGGAAAAAACAAAAGGAAAAGAAAAAATGGATAAATTACAGCTATTCCCACTTTTCTTTTGGAATGATAGGTTTTCACTGGAAATAATCTCTCCCAATGTATGGTCATCTTATAACCTATTTCAGAGTTTCTTGGGGATCTATTATAAGTGCAGATTATCAGAATAATCTGAAAATATTAGATTATTACTGAATCAGAACATCTGAGAGTAGGGACCCAGAGTCTGCATTTTTAAGAAGCAATATTTTCATACAAATAAAAGATTTAAAACAACAAATGTAAATATTGTCTCTGTGATTGTTGGATATTAACAAAGCAATAGACCTCCTTGCCCACGCTGTTTCTTCTTCATAATTTTCACAAATGGGACTTACTTTTCAAATAAAGAAATTGGTTGAAAGCTGATAAATTTATTAGTTTACTGGATGACTGCTGTAAACAAAAGGTACAAAATAACAGGAACCCATGACTTTGTGAAGTCAATCATCCAATGAAGAAAAAAAGACAAACACACATTAAAAAAAAAGACCTAATTAGTGTATGGGTGGTATACTGGCATAGAAATGCATACAATTTGTGCAAGTATCTAGGTGCTTAGAAAAGCAAGGTTGACAGCTGAGCAAATCAAGTAGGCATTGCTGCCTTATTCAGGAAGTCAAGAGTTTGAATGAGGAGTTTTGAATAAGGAAGGGTAATTAGGGAGCCACTCAGTGTGTAGACCAAGCTCTGGCAAAGAAGTCCAAAGGATAAGGGTTGCAGTTCTGGTCCTACAGCTGTGATGTTGAGCAAGTCTTTTAATTTTTCATTGATTCTGTTTCACTGATTCTGTTTTCTCGCTTAAGTAACCAAGGCCAATGTCTATTGTTTCTTTGTTTCTTTATGCTCTCACCTCATTCTGGGAAGGATTTAAGGCAGAAATGATAGACAAGTTTCTTCTGCACCAACATTCACTGACTCTAAATTCATACAAGTTTCCTTCTGGTGCAAATGTGTGATGACCCTATAGCCCCAAACTTCTCACAAGCATAAGACAGAAAAGACAGAAATTACTACTAAATGCAAGTTGGAACCTATTATTGCCCATACGCAATCACTCTGTATACACCTATCTCACAGCTGTAAGATGAAAGAACTCAAGTTCAAGTCAGTGTTCTAAGGGTGAGTGTATTGTCTTGAATCTCTCTGTTGAGTTCTTCCAGGAGCATACCCTTGGTGAAACCGCAGGCCCCCAGTCAGAGATTTTCCTGTATTTGCTGCAAGTATATTTGGCCCAGCACTTTTTCACAGCATCTTTGACTCCCTTGTTTCATAAACTGTAAGTTATGGGGTTCAGCGTAGGGGTAAGAACTCCATAAAGCAACGAGATGACTTTATCTATTTCTTGTGAGCCTGACGAAGAAGGCTTTAGGTATATGGAAAGTGAAGCCCCATAATACAAGAACACCGCAGTTGAGTGAGCACCCCAGGTAGAAAAAGCTTTGTTTCTTCCCTCTGCTGAGCTGATTCTCAGAATAGTGGAAAGGATGACGACATAAGAGATGCAAATTAAGAGCAATGGAACGGGCAGAAGGAGCACACTGACCACCAGCATGATCGTGTCCATGAGCAATGACCTTGTGCAAGCTAGCTTCAGCACTGCCAGAATTTCACACTTGAAGTGACGGATGAAATTCCCAGAGGGGTATCTGCAGGGCGAAGCTGGTTTCTAGCAGGGCTATCAGAGAGCCCATCACCCAGGAGACAGTGGCCATCTGCACACAGACCTGCCTGTTCATGATGATGGGGTATCTCAGCGGCTTGCAAATGGCCACGTAATGGTCATACGCCATCAGAGCCAGGAGCAGGCATTGCTCCTGGAGCCCAGAGCAAGGGACAGATACATCTGTACAGCACACCCAGAAAAGATGATGGTTTTCTGGGATGACGGCAAGTTCACCAGCAAAGTGGGAACAGAAGCAGATGTGTAACAAATATCCATGAAAGAGAGATTTCCAGGGAACAAGTATATGGGAGTTTGAAGGCATGAATCTAGGACAGTGATTAAAATAAGAGTGCTATTGCCCAAGAGGGTTATCAGATGCATTACAAGGCTGAAGACGAAGAGAACAATCTGTAACTTTGGGTATCTAGAAAAACCTTCCAGGAAAAAAACACTCCAACTGGTGAGATTTTCGCCTTGCATTTGCTTCCTTTTACCTGTAGTTATTCTAATATTATTCTATTCATTTCATCTGAGGACACAAAGAGAGGGATAAAGTATAATGTTCATTGAGTTAAGAAAACACTTTTGAACTTATTTTTCACTATTATACCATACGAAATCACAGGGCAATGTATCTATCAATCTAAGAGGAGGGGAAACAGGTTTGGCCTGTGTCCCTCAGCGGTGGGTCAGCGACTTACAGACGAACCAACTAGAGCTCAGCCAGCTTGGTGTTGGGCCTGAAAAGCAGAATCAGTAGATTAGAAGTCTCTTCAGTTTTCTTTGCCCTTCTTTCAAAACAAAATTTAGAAAAGACTGAATTTGAAAACAAGAATAAACAAATTTAATATTTGAATCTCAGCTCGTAATCCTTTGCTTGGCACACAGCAGGTTTTCAGTAAAGATTTGAAAGTACTGAGTAATGAAAAATATGAAAGAACATTGAATAAGCTATTGAGCACTAATTAGAAAACTCAGTCAAATAAATGAGGAAAAGAAAGCACATCTGTAAAAATAAAAACCAGTAATGATCTTCAGTGGAAGAAGAGGAGGAATGTTGAAAGGAACAAATAAATGAGTTTTAAACTAACACCTATGAAGTTCTGGGTCTAAATGAACCCTGTCCTTTCCAGCTAACAGCTTAGAGGTCCACACACTTGTTTCAAAAATGATGACATTGTTTGAAGCATTGTAGATACCCATTCTGATTCTATGTAAGAGCCAGTTTACAAGTCACGTCAAATAACCCACCTCATTTAAACACTATTACATCCCCTGTACAGTTTCATTCATTATTGGGACCCATACCTTTGTGAGTATGTAAATAGTTCTAAAAATTATACCCAGGCAATACTCTTATTATACATTAAAACTCATGAAGATCCAGAAAATGCAGAAATTAAACTCCCTTTAAAAATTATCTTAAAATCTCTTGGCAACAACATGGATGAACTTGGAGGGTATTATGCTTAGTGAAATCAGTCAAAGACAAATACTGTATGATATCACTAATTGTGGAATCTAAAAAATAAAACTAGTGAATATAATTTAAAAATTATAGATCATCTAATTATATACAAGACGCTTAAGGTTTTATTTCTTTTTTTTACATTTCACATTATTAACCAAAAAAAAAAAAATTACAAAAACTTACCTTGCTTACGCACTGATATTGCTCTTTATCACCATCAATCTTCCTTTCCCCACTAATTATTTTCTATTTTCAAATATACCGTTCTTAAAAATTCCCTTCATTGTCATGCTACATATGTAAATTGCCATCCTATTTTTGCTTTCTTTCACAGGTAAATTCCTTAGTTATATGGTTTATCTTACAAGAGTTCAGTCTTCACTTTCTCATCACTAATTCAGTCATTATTATCATTTGTCTCCCAGTTCTTCATATTTAAAAACCTGGTCTAAACGGTTATGGTGAAAATAATAATGGTGTGAACAATACCTTATACATGGCCCTATAACAGTGGCATGATATTTGTCAAATACTTTTCATTATATTACATAATTATCTCGACCTCTTCCCCACTGTATTGCATATCCAGGCTATTAGCAAATCCTGTCATTTTTTTTTTTTTCTGTTTTAGTCATCAGACCTCCAGCAGCTTACAGTGAGGTACAAACATTATCAGTAACCCTAAATAGTCTGAGTATTCTAGGGAACACTTGTTAGTACTACTGCCCTCTGCGGCACCTGAGCATGCAGTTTTTGCTTTTCTTCCTAAAAGCTCCATTTTTACTACATCCCAGTAGTTAGTTCTTACTCATTTGTTAGCTAAGAGATGATTTCTTAGGGACCTCTCTGCTAGATTTTATATTGAACAAATTTCCTACAAAAACTTTATTATATTATTGTAAGAGATGATTTCAAAGAAACAATTTTTCTGTGCTATTCTTAAGACTAGTAAAGAAAACACAATTTTTTTTTTTTTCCAGAGTTTAGGACTTTTAATTTGTCCCGAAGTTGCTAAAGCAAAAATCATGATAAAACATTCTGCTTTCCTTTTATAACCCACCAACGCAAAAAAAACAAAAACAAAACCAAAAAACTCCGTAGGAAAAAAATTGGAAAACACAATTTTTTTTAAACATCTTTATTGGAGTATAATTGTTTTACATTATGTGTTAGTTTCTGCTGTATAACAAAGTGAATCAGCTGTACATATACCTATATCCCCATACCCCTCCCTATTGCGTCTCCCTCCCACCCTCCCTAACCCACCCCCCTAGGTGGACACAAAGCACAGAGCTGATCTCCCTGTGCTATGTGGCTGCTTCCCACTAGCTATCTATTTCACAATTGGCAGTGTATATATGTCCATGACACTCTCTCACTTTGTCCCAGCTTACCCTTCCGCTTCCCCGTGTTCTCAAGTCCATTCTCTACATCTGCGTCTTTATTCCTGTCGTGCCCCTAGGTTCTTCAGAACCATTTTCTTTTTTTTTTTTAGATTCCATATATATATGTTAGCATATGGTATTTGTTTTTCTCTTTCTGACTTACTTCACTCTGTATGACAGACGCTAGGTCCATCCACCTCACTATAAATAACTCAATTTCGTTTCTTTTTATGACTGAGTAATATTCCATTGTATATATGTGCCACATCTTCTTTATCCATTCATCTGTTGATGGACACTTAGGTTGCTTCCATGTCCTGGCTATTGTAAATAGTGCTGCAATGAACATTGGGGTGCATGTGTCTTTTTGAATTATGGTTTTCTCAGGGTATATGCCCAGTAGTGGGATTGCTGGGTCATATGGTAGTTCTATTTTTAGTTTTTTAAGGAACCTCCATACTGTTCTCCATAGTGGCTGTATCAATTTATATTCCCACCAACAGTGTAGGAGGGTTCCCTTTTCTCCACACTCTCTCCAGCATTTATTGTTTGTAGATTTTTTGGTGATGGCCATTCTGACTGGTGTGAGATGATATCTTAGTGTAGTTTTGATTTGCATTTCTCTAATGATTAGTGATGTTGAGCATCCTTTCATGTGTTTGTTGGAAATCGGTATATCTTCTTTGGAGAAATGTCTAGGTCTTCTGCCTGTTTTTGGATTGGATTGTTTGTTTTTTTGATATTGAGCTGCATGAGCTGCTTGTATATTTTGCAGATTAATCCTTTGTCAGTTGCTTCATTTGCAAATTTTTTCTCCCATTCTGAGGGTTGTCTTTTCATCTTGTTTATGGTTTCCTTTGCTGTGCAAACGCTTTTAAGTTTCATTAGGTCCCATTTGTTTATTTTGTTTTTATTACCATTTCTCTAGGAGGTGGTTCAAAAAGGACCTTGCTGTGATTTATGTCAAAGAGTGTTCTGCCTATGTTTTCCTCTAAGAGTTTTATAGTGTCTGGCCTTACATTTAGGTCTTTAATCCATTTTGAGTTTATTTTTGTGTATGGTGTTAGGGAGTGCTCTAATTTCATTATTTTACATGTAGCTGTCCAGTTTTCCCAGCACCACTTACTGAAGAGGCTGTTTTTTCTCCACTGTATATTCTTGCTTCCTTTATCAAAGATAAGGTGACTATATGTGTGTGGGTTTATCTCTGTGCTTTCTATCCTGGTCCATTGATCTATATTTCTGTTTTTGTGCCAGTACCATACTGTCTTGATTACTGCAGCTTTGTAGTATAGTCTGAATTCAGGAAGCCTGGTTCCTCCAGCTCCGTTTTTGTTTCTCAAGATTGCTTTAGCTATTCGGGGTCTTTTGTGTTTCCATACAAATTGTGAAATTTTTTGTTCTAGTTCTGTGAAAAATGCCATTGGTAGTTTGATAGGGATTGCATTGAATCTGTAGATTGCTTTGGTTAGTATAGTCATTTTCACAATGTTGATTCTTCCAATCCAAGAACATGGTATATCTCTCCATCTGTTTGTATCATCTTTAATTACTTTCAGCAGTGTCTTATAGTTTTCTGCATACTGCATAGGTCTTTTGTCTCCTTAGGTAGGTTTATTCCTAGGTATTTTATTCCTTTTGCAATGGTAAATGGGAATGTTTCCTTAATTTCTCTTTCAGATTTTTCATCATTAGTGTATAGGAATGCAAGAGATTTCTGTGCATCAATTTTGTATCCTGCTACTTTACCAAATTCATTGATTAGCTCTAGTCGTTTTCTGGTAGCATCTTTAGGATTCTCTATGTATAGTATCATGTCATCTGCAAACAGTGACAGCTTTACTTCTTTTTCGATTTGGGATCCTTCTGTTTCTTTTTCTTCTCTGATTGCTGTGGCTAAAACTTCCAAAACTATGTTGAATAAGAGTGGTGAGAGTGGGCAACCTTGTCTTGTTCCTGATCTTAGTGGAAATGGTTTCATCAGTTTTTCGCCATTGAGGATGATGTTGGCTGTGGGCTTGTCATATACGGCCTTTATTATATTGAGGAAAGTTCCCTCTACACCTACTTTCTGCAGGGTTTTTATCATAAATGGGTGTTGAATTTTGTCAAAAGCTTTCTCTGCATCTATTGAGATGATCATATGGTTTTTCTCCTTCAATTTTTTTTTTTTTTTTTTGTGGTACGTGGGCCTCTCACTGTTGTGGCCTCTCCCGTTGCGGAGCACAGGCTCCGGACGCACACGTTCAGCGGCCATGGCTCACGGGCCTAGCCGCTCCGCGGCATGTGGGATCTTCCCGGACCGGGGCACGAACCCGTGTCCTCTGCATCGGCAGGCGGACTCTCAACCACTGCGCCACCAGGGAAGCCCTTCCTGAGCGTTTTTATCATAAATCGGTGTTGAATTTTGTTGAAAGCTTTTTCTGCATCTATTGAGATGATCATATGGTTTTTCTCCTTCAATTTGTTAATATGGTGTATCACATTGATTGATTTGTGTATATTGAAGAATCCTTGCATTCCTGGGAAAAACCCCACTTGATCATGGGGTATGACCCTTTTAAGGTGCTGTTGGATTCCGTTTGCTAGTATTTTGTTGAGGATTTTTGCATCTATGTTCATCAGTGATATTGGCCTGTAGTTTTCCTTTTTTGTGACACCTTTGTCTGGTTTTGGTACCAGGGTGATGGTGGCCTCATAGAATGAGTTTGGGAGTGTTCCTCCCTCTGCTATATTTTGCAAGAGTTTGAGAAGGATGGGTGTTAGCTCTTCTCTAAATGTTTGATATAATTTGCCTGTGAAGCCATCTGGTCCTGGGCTTTTGTTTGTTGGAAGATTTTTAATCACAGCCTCAATTTCAGTGCTTGTGATTGGTCTGTTTATATTTTCTATTTCTTCCTGGTTCAGTGTTAGAAGGCTGTGTTTTTCTAAGAATTTGTCCATTTCTTCCATGTTGTCCATTTTATTGGCATAGAGTTGCTTGTAGTAATCTCTCATGATCCTCTGTATTTCTGCAGTGTCAGTTGTTACTTCTCCATTTTCATTTCTAATTCTATTGATTTGAGCCTTCTCCCTTTTTTTCTTGATGAGTCTGGCTAATGATTTATCAATTTTGTTTATCTTCTCAAAGAACCAGCTTTTAGTTTTATTGATCTTTGCTATCATTTCCTTCATTTTTTTTCATTACTTCTGATCTGATCTTTATGATTTCTTTCCGTCTGCTAACTTTGGGGTTTTTTTGTTCTTCTTTCTCTAATTGCTTTAGGTGTAAGGTTAGCTTGCTTATTTGAGATTTTTCTTGTTTCTTGAGGGAGGATTGTATTGCTATAAACTTCCCTCTTAGAACTGCTTTTGCTGCATCCCATAGGTTTTGGGTCACTGTGTTTTCATTGTCATTTGTGTCTAGGTATTTTTTGATTTCCTCTTTGATTTCTTCAGTGATCTCTTGGTTATTTAGGACTGTATTGTTTAGCCTCCATGTGTCTGTATTTTTTACAGATTTTTTTTCCTGTAATTGATATCTAGTCTCATAGCATTGTGGTTGGAAAAGATACTTGATAGGATTTCAATTTTCTTAAATTTACCAAGGCTTGATTTGTGACCCAAGATATGATCTATCCTGGAGAATGTTCCATGAGCACTTAAGAAAGTGTATTCTGTTGTTTTTGGATGGAATGTCCTGTAAATATCAAATAAATCCATCTTGTTTAATGTCATTTAAAGCTTGCGTTTCCTTATTTATTTTCATTTTGGTTGATCTGTTCATTGGTGAAAGTGGGGTGTAGAAGTCACCTACTGGGGCTTCCCTGGTGGCACAGTGGTTGAGAGTCCACCTGCAAATGCAGGGGACGTGGGTTCGTGCCCCAGTCCAGGAAGATCCCACATGCCGCAGAGCAGCTGGCCCGTGAGCCGTGGCCGCTGAGCTTGCACGTCCAGAGCCTGTGCTCCGCAATGGGAGAGGCCGCAACAGTGAGAGGCCCATGTACCACAAAAAAAAATAAAATAATAAGTCACCTACTATTCTTGTGTTACTGACTTGCTAGTTGTTTGGCATAGGGTGTCCAGCACTGGAGCTTGCTGGTCCTTGAGTGGAGCTGGGTCTTAGCAATGAGATGGAGATATCTGGGAGAGCTCTCACTGATTGATATTACGTGGGGCCGGGAGGTCTCTGGTGGTCCAATGTCCTGAACTCAGCTCTCCCACCTCAGAGGCTCAAGCCTGACAGCCGGCTGGAGCACCAAGACCCTATCAGCCACACAGCTTTTGGGAAGTCTGATGTCTTCTGACAGTGTTCACTAGGTGTTCTGAAGGAGTTGTTCTACATGTAAATGCATTTTTGATGTATTTGTGGGGAGGAAGGTGATCTCCACGTCTCACTCCTCTGCCATCCTGAAGGTCCTCTCTCTTCACACCTCTTGTTGCTAGAGGATCCACACTTCTTCTGGAAAGGACATAAATCTGGCAGTCTGACTTCAGGCCTAGCCCATCACCTTTTTTCCCTTTGTGCTTAGTCTGTTTCACTTGCTCATAGCGGGCCCCGTGCAGAGGCCTTGCCCTCTGCCCTTCAGACCAGAGTTCCTCATGAAACGGCTGAGCCGACATCTTAGCTTGGGACATACGCTGAAGCTCCTCACAGGACACTCCCACAATTTTTTTAGAATGAAAAATCTGCCCAGTTGCCTGCAACTTGTTACTTTCCACTGTTTAGAAATAGTAGCCAAGAAAAATTCAATTCCCTGTCACAAATTCCAATTAAAATATTGTTTATGATATATTTCATATAGTTAGCTATGTGCAAGAAAGAATGAATGCATCCATGTTCAAAATGTTAAACATATTACGTGAAAGTCAACAATGCAATTCATTTTTTTCAAAAGTATTGACTGTTACCTCAGTAACTAAAAATACCAAAGTATAACAACTGAAATACTATGTAAATTTAAATCATCTGTTGTTTTGGGGAAACACCTGTTCTCCCTGAACAATTAACAGTTCAGCAGCTACAATACGCAGAGGTTTGAAACTTCAGCTTCTTCAGGGATAATGTCCCAAAGATCCAATTATATCAAACTTTTAAAAATTGAGACAGAGTGAACCACAGTTCCCTCAAAATAATTTCAAAGAACTCATAAAAACAGAGTCTTCTACTCCTCCCTGTCCAAGCTAGCTATATCAAGATTTTTTTTTCTTGAAAGATTACAGTGTAGAATACTTAACAGTATATAGAGAAAAGGTATCCCTGGAATTCTAAGACATGTATTTTTTTCATTTGTGAAACTCCATGTATTTTTTTTTCATTTGTGAAACCACTCTCTAGTTTTCAGAGATTAAAGGAAGAAAGTTTACTTGTTAAGTCACTTGTCCCAACAAGTGATCAGAACTTTTATTCAATTACACATATTGAGAGGGCCTTGAAGCAATGGAACACCACCCACACCTTGGTTTCTAAATGAATGCAATTCTCAACTGATAGGAAACATATCGTAGCTCCTTAGAGAAATGGCTGATGCCAAGGCTAGAGCAGGAACAGGACAAGATTAGCTGGGAGTACCTTATTGCACTAGAACATAAGGAAGTATGCAAAGAACAACTTGGATATTTCAAAAGGCTATAGGAGCCCACTTGATGAGGCTCCCATTGGCCAGGTCTGGGACAGATTATTTTGAGCATCAAAATAAATAATGGTAAAAATGGATTATAGTCCATAGAATAAAATAAGAATGCATGAATTCTTTTAGAAGGAAGGAAGGGAGGGAGGAAGAGAGGGAGGGGAGGGGAGGGGAAAGGAGGGGAGGGGAAAGGAGGGGAGGGGAAAGGAGGGGAGGGAAGAAGGAGGGGTCTGCCTTACAGTAGGATGCCAAAATATAAACATAGAAGAATGATATAGTTAGAAAATCATCAATCAAGGTTTAGGTTGCTATAGTAATAGATTATCATAGGTAAAATGTTACAGTAGGTAGATGTAAATATCATAGTTGCATAGGTAAAAGCTGGATGAGAGACAGGATATTTACATAATGTCAAAGTATCTCACCACAAACTACTTATTAATTTCAAAAACAAGGTGATAATAGCTTTAGAGCAGAGAGCCACCTTAACATCACCAATAATGGGATATATTGACTCCACGTGCCTCCACTGAGGACACAGTATCACTTCTGTGGGATTCCTCTCAAAAACACATAACCTGAATCTAATCATGAGGGAACACCTCATGACAAAATTAAATTGAGGAATACTCTGCAAAATAACCAGCCTATACTTTTCAAAAATGTCAAGGTCGAGAAACAGAAAAACAAAAGGGCTAAGGAAATATTCCAGGAGACTGAAGAGACATGACAGCTAAAGGCAATGCATGACCCAGCATTGAATATTAGACCAGGAAAAACTTAGCTCTGAAGGACATTATTAGGACAATGGACAAAATTGGTATATGGGCTGTGAATTAGATAACAGTATGGTATCAGAGTTAAATTTCTTTTTTCTTTTTAGGTTTTTTTTTAGTTATTTTTTTTTAAGATTTATTTAGTTAGTTAGTTTATTTTTGGCTATGTCAGATCTTAGTTGTGGCATGCAGGATCTGCACTGAGGCATGCAGGATCTTTTGCTGTGGCGTGCGGGCTTCTCTCTAGTTGTGGCATGAGGGTTTTCTCTCTCCAGCTGTGGCACGTGGGCTCCAGAGCGCATGGGCTCTGTAGTTTGTGGAACGTGGGCTCTCTCCTTGAGGAGTGTGAGCTCAGTAGTTGTGGCACGTGTGCTTAGCTGCCCCGCGGCATGTGGGATCTTAGTTCCCTGACCAGGGATTGAACCCACATCCTCTGCATTGTAAGGCGGATTGTTTACCACTGGACCACCAGGGAAGTCCCTAAGTTAAATTTCTTGATCTTCATAACTGCACTGTGGTTATGTAAGAGAATGTTCTTGTTGTTAAATACTGAAGTATTTGTTATTAAAGGGGTGACTTACCCTCCAACTTATCCTTAAATAGTTCATTAAAAAATATGTTTTCTAACTAAAAACAGAGTTGCCATATGATTCAGCAATCCCATTCCTGGGCATATAGCCCAACAAAACTGTAATTCAGAAAGATACATGTACCCCTATATTCATAGCAGCACAATTCACAACAGCCAATTCATGTAAACAACCTAAATGTCCACTGACAGATGAATGGATAAAGATGTGGTACATATATACCATGGAATACTACTCAGCCATAAAAACGAAGGAAATAATATCATTTTCAGCAACATGGATGGGCCTAGAAGTTATCATATTAAGTGAAGTAAGTCACAAAGAGAAAGACAAATATCATGTATCACTTACATGTGGAATCTAAAATACGACACAAATGAACTTATCTATGAAACAGAAACACACTCACAGACACAGAGAAGGAACTTGTGGTTGCCAAGGGGAAGGAGGGTGGGGGAGGGATGGATTGGGAGTTTCAGATCAGCAGATGCAAACTATTATTATATAAACTGGATAATCAACAAGGTCCTACTGTAGAGCACAGGGAACTATATTCAATATCCTGCAATAAACCAAAATGGAAATAAATACTTAAAAGAATATATATATCTGAATCACTTTCCCGTACAGCAGAAATTAACACATTGTAAGTCAACTATACTTCAATAAAATAAAAAATTTTTAAATATTTTTTTACTAAGGTATTTTATTTTTCTTACACAAATATTAAACTTTTTTAGTCACTGAATTATCAATGGCTGCAAGAATCTCCACAATATTTTTATATTTGGGGCACCTAAATGCCTAATCATAAATATGTTTTTAAAAGTTCACTCCGGAGGGGCTTGACCTGTGTGTCACCCCCCTGTGCCTCGCCAGGAAAACGGAGGTCGAGCATGGGGACCGGCTAGGCCTCCCAGAGGCTCAGACGCAGCAAAGTCCGCGGAGGCGGGGCGGCGGGGTTCTCAGGAGCGGGTTCCTGGTCCCCACAGGCGCCCTAGCGGCCGGATCGCAGTTTGCATCACCTTCCCCACCAGGTACATGATGACACAGGTGCAGCCCTATGCGCGTTCGCACAGCCGGGTCCCTGAGCACTGGGACTGAGTATGGCAAGAGGTCGGCCGTCCAGGTGCCCCGGGCTGCACCGAGGCCTCCTCCCCGCTCTACGGCTCCAGCCCCAAAGCAGCCATCACGTCCAGGATGGTCGCATCCCTCAGCACCCCACACGCGGGATGCCCAGGGGCCGCTGGACAGCATGTAGGCTGCTGTGTGGCCTGGGCGCCCGCGAGGCCGAGGCCGTGGTGGTCGTGCGCCCAGGGAGGCCATCCAGGTGAAGTTCATACACGACCAGATCTCCCCTAAACCCACAGTACAGAGGATTCCTCCACGGGGGTCAGGGAGATTGTTCGGGAACAAGGGCTGAAGAGGACTTACCAGGGCCGCCAGCCGGCAGATCCCAGCGGGCTGTCCGCTTCTTGGTCAGAAGCTCCCTGCGCAACTGGTACCCAGGGCTCAACTCTGGCGAGCCCGGGAAACTGCTGATCACGGGGTTTTCAAGCTATCGCGAGCGCAGCCAGCGTCTTTGGGAACACACCTCTGGGCTAGGTCAAGACCGGATGCAGGGCCGGGAGGCGGAGCAGCACCGAACACTCGGACGGCTGCTCGCAGATCCTGAGGGATGAGGAGCTCAAAGCGTTCTACAGTGGCATCGTCCCCCTACGGGGCCGGACCTGCCTGGACGTGGCCCTCGTGTTCATCATCTACGATGAGGTAGTGAAGCTACTCAACAAAGGGTGGAAGACGGACTGAGCCCTGAGGGTCTGGGTGGGAAGACTAAGGATCTATAAAAATAGTGATAGGGGCTTCCCTGGTGGCGCAGTGGTTGAGAGTCCGCCTGCCGATGCAGGGGACACGGGTTCCTGCCCTGGTCTGGGAATATCCCACATGCCGCGGAGCGGCTGGGCCCGTGAGCCATGGCCGCTGAGCCTGTGCGTCCGGAGCCTGTGCTGGGGAAGATCCCACATGCCGCGGAGCGGCTGGGCCCGTGAGCCATGGCCGCTGAGCCTGTGCGTCCGGAGCCTGTGCTGCGCAACGGAAGAGGCCACAACAGTGAGAGGCCCGCGTACCGCAAAACAAAAACAAAAAAAAAATAGTAATAGCCCAAATTGAATTATAGGTTGTTGGCTGGTCTTAGCTATTCTCTATTATTATTCTTGGATAATTGAGCTTTGGCTAATGAGGGAACAGGAGTAGCTGCCAGAATGAGGAACTTCTTGGTGCAGTGTATTCAAGGAAATCTCTGTCCAGTCATTAGCTGACCATTCAGCTAACTGAGTAGAGACTTCATTGGTCAGGTCCAATAAAGAATTGAGACTTTACAGAATTAGTTCAGGAAATCACTAAAAATAGAACACACCAACAGCAACAAATTCTGGAATGGGAAGGGAATCTGATTTCCAGATTTGCCACAAATATTATTTTTAATGTCCAGTTTTCAACAACAAAATATGAATGCAAAGAAACAGGGAAATATGGCCCATATTTAGTAATGATAGAAAGGTCAACCCATCAAGAAGACACAATAATTATAAATATATATATGGGGACTTCCCTGGTGGCAGTGGTTAAGAATCCACCTGCCAATGCAGGGGACACGGGTTCGAGCCCTGGTCCAGGAAGATCCCACTTGCCACGGAGCAACTAAGCCCGTGCACCACAACTACTGAGCCTGCGCTCCAGAGCCCAAGAGCCACAACTACTGAAGCCCGCACGCCTAGAGCCTGTGCTCCACAAGAGAAGCCACGGCAATGAGAAGCCCATGCACCGCAATGAAGAGTAGCCCCCGCTTGCCACAACTAGAGGCCGCAAGTAGAGAAAGCCTGCACACAGCAACGAAGACCCAATGCAGCCAAAAACAAATACGTAAATAAATTAAAAAATAATAACATAAAATAAAATTTTTAAAGCCTAAATAAAATAAATATATATATGCACCTGAAGAGCCCCAAAACACTCAAAACAGAAACTGACAGAATAAGAGGGAGAACTAGACAATTCAACAGTAATAGTTGAAGACTTTAATACTGAACTCTCAATAATTGGTTAAAAAAAAAAAAACTAAATAGCATACCAACAAGGATATAGGAGGCTGGCACAACACTGTAAACCAACCAGATTTCACACGATCTGTAGAACACCCACCCAACAAAATATACAAATACACATACACATTTTTCTCGAGTACACACAGAACATTACCTGCTGATTTTATGCCATCAGATTATGCATTGTGATGTTTGGCTTCCTTCCCTCCACAGTATGCTTGCAAGATCCATGTTGATGTGGCTGCAGTTTGTCCATTTTTTATTACTATATGATAGTCCATTTTATGATCATAACATACTTTATCTACTGTTCTGTTGTTAGACATTTTAACTGGCTCGCTCCACCTTTTGGCTGCTTCAACTAATGTTGTTACAAACCTGCATGTATACCTTTTGGTTCATGTCTGTGCATGAGTATATACTTAGGAGTGAAAGCAATAAGTGATAGAACACGCTTAAGTCACCTTTAGTAGATTTTTTTTTAATATTTACTCTAGCTTATATATATATATATATATATATATATATATTTATGGCTGCATTGGGTCTTCGTTGCTGTGCACAGGCTTTAATTGCGGGTGGGGGCTACTCTTCGTTGCAGTGTGCAGGCCTCTCATTAAGGCGGCTTCTCTTGTTGCAGAGCACAGGCTCTAGGTGCACAAGCTTCAGTAGTTGTGGCACACAGGCTCAGTAGCTGTGGCTTATGGGCTGTAGAGCACAGGCTCAGTAGTTGTGGCGCACGGGCTTAGTTGCTCCGCAGCATGCGGGATCTTCCTGGACCAGGGCTCAAACCCATGTCCCCTGCATTGGCAGGCGGATTCTTAACCACTGCACCACCAGGGAAGCCCACCTTTAGTAGATTTTAAGTGATTTCCCAACATGGTAGGAAAATTTACTATCAGAAGTATCAGTTTCCTGTTGCTACATAACAAAGTAACCAAAACTTATTGCCATAAAACAATAGCCATTTTCTCATATCCCATGGAGTCTGGGTCACAAATTCAGACTATTTAAGGGTAATATTTGTGAGAGACTGTGTAGTGTGAACTTGGTAAGGATTTTGGATTTGAGACTTTTTTTCCTTTAGGCAGGAGTTTATTCATTCAAGCTGCGGTCTGAACTGGTGAGCTGATCTCAGCCTAAAAAGCCTTGGTAAAACCAATTAAAAGATAGGATACATTCTGTGAGTAAATATTCTTTAGGGATTCAAAGAGAAAGTTATTTTGTCAAGAAATTTAAAGTGTAATATTGGGAGCTACAGATAAAAAAGAACACCTAAAAGCACTCAGATTGTATACATTTCATGATGGAATTATGTGAGCACAAATGTACGGAGGCCCATGGAGGCTTCTCCCCAGATGACTCAAAAAAGATTCCAAGCACACACTGGAATTGTTGATGAACAAGGTCTCAAGAAGCCTTATTTTCTAAACACAGAACTTCTAGATTAGCACACTCTTGCATCTGAAAGTTGTTTTGATTGACAAAAGTCAGGCAGAAGCATAAACTTACAAGTTGTTAAGACTAGGCAGTAATAACATCATAAATGGGTTTTTTTTTGTTTTTTGGGTATTTTTTTTTGCGTTACGCGGGCCTCTCACTCTTGTCGCCTCTCCCATTGCGGAGCACACGCTCCGGACGCGCAGGCTCAGCGGCCATGGCTCACGGGCCCAGCCGCTCTGCGGCATGTGGGATTTTCCCGGACCAGGGCACGAACCCGTGTCCCCTGCATCGGCAGGCGGACTCTCAACCACTGCGCCACCAGGGAAGCCCCATAAATGGTTTTTATGCCAGATTAAGTAGGTTAAATTTAATTTTGTGGACAATGGGGAGCTGTTTTAAATAAGTGAGAGCCATAATTTGTTTTATGGCCATAATCAAGGTACAGAATATTACCAACAACTAAGAAGTTCTCTTGTGCCCATTTGCAGTCAGTCTCCCCTGAGCTCATGCCTGAAACTACTGATCTGATTTCTGTCACTATAGTTTTCCTTTTCTAGAATTTCCTATAAATAGAATTATACAATATACAGCCTTGTCACTTAGAAAAATGTTTTATATTTGTATTGGTCATTTCTTTTCATTACTAAGTAGTATTCCACTGTATAAATCTGTCACAATGGTTTATTCACTAGTTGATAGACATTTGGATTGTTTTCAATTCTGAGCTATTATGAATAGTTCTTCTCTTCACTTACAAGTTTTTGTGCAAACATAGGTTTTTATTTTATTACTCCTGGGTAAATACTCTGGAGTAAAATTTCTGGGTCATAATGCAAGTATATGCTTAACTTCATATGATATACCAAACTGTTTCTTAAAGATGCTGTACCGGGGGCTTCCCTGGTGGCACAGTGGTTAAGAATCCGCCTGTCAATGCAGGGGACACGGGTTCGAGCCCTGGTCCAGGAAGATCCCACATGTCACGGAGTAACTAAGCCCGTGCACCACAACTACTGAGCCTGTGCTCCAGAGCCCGTGAGCCACAACTGCTGAGCCCGCATGCCACTACCACTGAAGCCCACACGCCTAGAGCCCGTGCTCCGCAACAGGGGAGGCCACCGCAGTGAGAAGCCCATACACTGCAATGAAGAGTAGCCCCCGCTCGCCTCAACTAGAGAAAGCCCACACACAGCGACGAGGACCCACTGCAGCCAAAAATAAATAAAATAAATAATTTTATTTTCTTAAAAAGGTGCTGTACCATTTTGAAACTGCATTAGTAATATATGACAAATCTGTTACTCTGTATCTGTGCCGATGCTTGGTATTGTAGCTCTTTTTGATTTTAGCCATTTCAATGGGTATCTAGAGGTATCTTGTGCTTCATTTTGTTAGGGAACACAATTTATTAACATATTTTAACAAATAGTGTGTACGGAAAAATAATCAATACATGTTTCGTTATCTATAACTTACAAATACTCTAAAATGCCCCAGTTACAATGGATTGTCTTTTTTTAAAACAACTTTACTAAGATATAATTCATATACCATACAATTGCCCCCATTTAAATTGTACAATTCAATGATTTTTTTTTTAGTGTATTCACAGTCATGCAAATATCAGCATAATCAATCCTAGAACATTTCACCATCTATTAAAAAAAATTCAACACTGAGAAAGGAGAACCCTGTGCACTGTTGGTGGGAATATAAACTGGTACAGTCACTATGGAAAACAGTATGAAGTTTCCTCAAGAAATTAAAAATAGAACTACCATATTATCCAGCAATCCCTCTTCTGGGAACATATCCAAAGAAAACTAAATGACTATCTCAAAGAGATACATGCACTTCCATGTTCATTGCAACATTATTTACAAGAGCCAAGATATGGAAGCAACCTAAGTCCCCATCAACAGATGGATAAAGAAGTTGTGATATGTATACATACGTATATGTGTGTATATGTATATATATACACACATACATACATATAAATACAATGGAATATTACTCAGTCTTAAAAAATAATGAAATCTTGCCATCTGCAACACCATGGATGGACCTTGAGGGCATGATGCTAAGTGAAATAATTCAGACAGAAAAAGACAAACACTGTATGATTTCACTTACATGTGGAATTTAAAAAACAAAGCAACTGAACAAACAGAGCAAAAACAGCCATAGATATAGAGAACAAAGAGGTGGTTACCAGAGGGGAGGGGAGTTGGATGCATGAGAGAAACAGGTAAGGGAGATTAAGAGGTACAGACTTTCAGCTACAAAATAAATGAGTCATGGGCATAAAATGTACAGTGTGGGGAATAAGTCAATAATAATATAACATCTTTGTACAGTGACAGATAGTAACTAGACTTATCCTGGTGATCACTTTGTAATGTACAGAAATACCAAATCATTATGCCCTGCACCAGGAACTAACATAGTGTTGTAGGTCAATTTTACTTCAAAGACAAACTCACAGAAAAAGAGATTAGATATGTAGTTACCAGAGGTGGGGGCTGGGAGGTAGGAAAACTGAATGAAGGTACAAACTGACAGTTATGAGTTAAATAAGTACTGGGAATATAAAGTACAACATATAAATATAATTAACACTGCTGTACGTTATATATGAAAATTATTAAGTGGGGTGTTAAAATCCCCTGCTATTATTGTGTTACTCTTGATTTCTCCCTTTATATCTATTAAGATTTACTTTACGTATTTAGGTGTTCCTATGTTAGGTGTTTTAGGTGTATGTTATGTATTAGGTGTCCCTTTATGTATTGAGGTGCTCCTATGTTGGGTGCACATATATTTACAATTGTTATATCTCCTCTTGGATTGATCCCTTGACCCTTATGTAATGTCCTTCTGTTTCTTGTCACAGTCTTTGTTTTAAAGTCAATTTTTCTGATGTAACTATTGCTACTCCAGTTTTCTTTTCGTTTCCACATGCATGGAATACCTCATTCCATTCCCTTATTTTCAATCTGTGTGCATCTTTAGATCTGGCGTCTCTTGTAGGCAACATATATATGGGTCTTGTTTTTGTATCCACTCAGCCACTCTGTGTCTTCCAATTGGAGCATTTAGTCCATTTAAAGTAATTATTGATGGGTATGTACTTTTGACATTTTGTTTGGGGGTTGTCTTTGTAGCTTTCTTGTTCCTTTTTCTTTTGCTCTCGTCCCTTGTGATTTGATGACTACCTTTAGTATTATGCCTGGATTTCTTTCTCTTTTCTGTGTATCTATTACAGATTTTTGGTTTGTGGTTATTATGAGGTTTATATATAGCAATCTGTATATATATATATATGTATATGTATCTATATATCTATATATATCTATATATCTATATCTATATCTATATATATATGTGATTAAGTTGCAGGTCCCTTAAGTTTGAATGCATTTTAACATCCTTGCATTTTTACCCCCCTCCATGTTTACATTTTTTTAACATCTTTATTGGAGTATAATTGCTTTACAATGGTGTGTTAGATTCTGCTTTATAATAAAGATGCTACGAGAAAACTACTAGAGCTAATCACGTTTACTATTTTTGACATATTTTACACGGTTTCGTGTATCCCTCAACTTATTGTGGATATAGATGATTTTACAACTTTTATCTTTTTTGTTGTTGTTGTTTGTTTGTTTGCGGTACGCGGGCCTCTCACTGTTGTGGCCTCTCCCCCTGCAGAGCACAGGCTCCGGACACGCAGGCTCAGCGGCCATGGCTCACAGGCCCATCCACTACGCGGCATGTGGGATCTTCCCGGACCGGGGCATGAGCCCGTGTCCCCTGCATCAGCAGGCAGACTCTCAACCACTGCGCCACCAGGGAAGCCTGACTTTTATCTTTTAATGCTCATACTAGCTTTATATGTGGTTGATTTACTATCTTCACTGTATATTTGCCTTTACCAATAAGACTTTTCCTTTAGTGATTTTCATATTTCTAGTTGTGGGTTTTCCACTTTTTAAAAACCAATTGTTATTCTAATCAAATAATCTGGTACTAGCTTGAAGGGAAAAAGGAGGAAAAGCATAGAAGGGAGCAGCTTAGGCTTTTTAGCTGCTATGAGAGAAAAAGCAAGGTATCTCTCACCTTCAAGCATATCTTCCACAGACTAAAAATAATTTTTTTTTTAATAAAGTTTTATTTTTCAAAATATACAGTTGGTGGGACCTGTTCACGCGTCTTCATCAGCTGCTGGAGCATCTCCACCCTTGGTATTTCTGGTGTAAATTACTTGAGCTCTGTGCTTTGAAACCAGTTTAGTAAGTCCTTTACTAAGGAGCTCCTGAAGGGCTGCCCTGGCCAGGGAACCACAAATCTTCAGTATCTCAGGGACAACAGCTGGAGTTATAAGCTTATAGTTGGGTACTTCTTTAGAGTTTGTCTTATGTTGCTTTGTCAAACAAGACTAGGTTATTGAGTTTGTCCCGAACTTTGCCTTTGGACCACTTCTTTTTGGCCCCAGATTTGTTCACTGGGTCTTTGTCTTTCTTGGCTGACTTTCCGGCATCCTTCTTCTTGTCGTCCTCGGGCAACACAGCGAAGCCGGGAGAGCAGCTGCTACCACTGCACCTCGCTGAGATGTCGGACAAAAAGCCACAGCCTAAAGTCTGTTTGGCTATTTACAATATAGGATGTACCTATAGCTCTGATATTTTATGTGCATAGCCATGTATGTTAATCTTAACCAAAAGCGGAACTGCTTCTTGTTTCTCTGTGTTCGTCGGGGATTACCTATATCAAAAAATCCAATCTTTCAATGATTGCTTCTCTCCAAGCATTTAACAGTAATTATTCAGGTGCCTTGCCTCCGTTTGTGTCTTGCCTTGGAACTCCCAGACACTTAAGCCAACAATTTCTGCTTGGTAGTAGCAGCTCAGAATACTGCACACAGTAGGGCTTTTTTTGGTCTTTAAAGTATAACCAGGCAATGCCTTGGAAGTTACCTACTTTCCCAGAGGACCAGTAAAAATTAATGCACCACTTCAAAGAACTGATCATGCAGCTTTTATTTACCACTTAATATCTTCTTGGGCATGGGAAGGATTTTTCCTTTCAAGACTACCACATGCTTAGCTAGCTTAGTACATATTGCAGAGGATTCTATGAAGACTTTGCATATAAAATACAAAAATCTGTTACATATACATCCATTTAACAACAGTTTGTACATTACAATGAGTGCCAATGTCAAAATAACTCCCTGTACTTCACAAGCAGCATGAATATATTGTGGCAGCAGCAGATAGAAACTTCCCCCAACGGGCAGACAGTGTTCATACAGTGCAAATGCTACTAGAGCACAGACCAACAAGGTCACATCTTTTTTTCTTTTCTCTTCTCATTAGTGAATACACAAGTAAAAGATGGAAGGGTAAAGCAATGGGGATTTGGTGGCAATCAGTTTTATTGTGCAGGTACACTGTATTACAGGCAGACACACCAGCAATTGTAAATTAGACACTAACATTAATTAAAGAAATGGCTGTTCTTTATCACCAAAAAGACAATTTTATACTTTGTTTTGATTTCCAATTGCCAAATTTCAGGTACCTCCTTTTCACATATCAATAAATTTGTGACGATATATATTCCAGGAATAAGGAATTCAGTAGACTCTCTAAATCAGTTGCCTATATGACAAGTAGCACTGAATATTCCTAGGGAAAAAAATAAAAATCTGTTCCACATAGCTTTGGAAAATGAAGGCCAAAGATATAAATGTTCACGGGTCCTTTTGCCATCTGTTCACTAATATCAACATTCCACAATGACAAACTTTCAGTTATTAACTCTTTTAAATAAATATGTGTGCCCATGCACACCAACACAAGCTGCATTGGGAGACCATAGTTAACGTTACTAGTTGTACAAATGACTTGGCTGGTCAAGATGAAGGCAGTTAAGTGTAAAACTTAGAAATGTGCTTAGAAAACTAAAACAAATTAATTCAACAGCACTAAGCACTAAGGTTCAAGTATCTTAGCACCTCTCTCAGCACCATGGGAAATTCCCAATATTGAATAACAAAAAGTTTAAAAAGCATAAAATCTGATGAGGTTTTAAACTTGATACAGGCCAAGAACACAATTCTTGCCCTTACACTCTTACCTTCTAACAATACCTGACCTACATGGCACTCTTGCCTAGGAAGAGTATCCCAGGTACTGTAAATGAAAGTCAGAGAGCACTTCATGGATGGGGAAATACAGATCTGGAAACCACCAAGTCCTATGAGGACGCAAGCTTTCTGAAAAACACCCAGAGTTGATTTTTTTCCCCAAGCAAATACCACTCTCAAGTGGAAGTCCACGATAGTTTACTTAAAATTCATGATGCTACTAAAACTCACAATTATATTTAGTACCAGCTAAGAGGAATTTTGGTAATAAACACTTAAATTTTCATTTGTAAACCCCTTTTCCAAACAGAAGCAACCCCATAACACAGCATATGCAGCTAGGTTTAGGTACTATCTATGGCAGTGTTTTTCAAACTGTGAATAACAACCCATTTATGAGTCAGGAAATGAATTTAGTGGGTCTGAAAGAGCATTCAAAATGGTGGTGGGGTGTTGGAGGGGAGGGATCAAAGCAGATCACACGTAGTATGTACCATTTCACAAAACATTTTATTTCAGTTAAAGATTTTATATTCATTCTTTGTTTCTCTCTCCCTCCCTCGCTCCCCTCCACCCCACACACATTGTTCTGGGTCGTGATGAAAAAAGTTAGTTTTACTATGGGTCACAGTCAAGAAAATTTTAAATACTTTGGTTAATAGAGACCACAAAAAATAATAACACGGAGTTTCCACCCTGGTGTTAATGTCAGTAAGGGGTCAGTATTGAGTGTAAGCCAATTTTGTGCTTGGAATCCAAGGTGAGCTAGAGAGTTCTCCTTTTACTTGAATAAACACTTATGTTAAATTTGTTTTTTCCCCTTACCCCACATCCTTAGGCAGGGGCCTGAGCAGCATAAGGAAAGGAAGAAACCCTAGCTGCCGTTATTTACTTTGAATAGTATCAGGTTATTCCCAGACGGCTAATTAAAATGCTTTCCTTTCTATCCCATAGTCGTGACTGTAAGCATCAAAGTGGGTAGAAAATTTTAATTTGTCTTTACAGTTTTGAGATTATAAATGGTCTAAACCAAGCAGTCACGATTTCGTTGTTGGTTTGTGTTTTGCAAAATACATAAGAGACAAAATGAACAATCTTGTCCTAATCTACCTTCATCTGCTTATAAAAGGAGGAGGATTACATGGAGACCAAATTTTCCCTCCCTCTCAACCTGTAAGGTTGGTAGATAATCATTTTCTAAAAACCAATCAGCTAAACAAATGACAAGACAATGTTCAACTTCTGAATTTCAAGAATCCAGTAGTGCTTACACAATGGGTCAGTTCAGTTCTGGTGCCAGGACTGCTGTACCATCTCATCTTGGGAGTTTCTCAGGTAGGCCAGGGTTAGCACTGATTAGCAGCAGGTTGTAAAAGAAAGTGTCCTGGGCAGGTCATCCATCACACTGGTTCCAGCCTCGGCACAGGCCTCCGAAAGGAAGCTACGTCATCTCATAACCTGTTTCTTCAGGTGTAAAGAAGGGGGTTAAACTGAGTAGTCGATACAGCCCCTTCCTGAAATAACTTTTTAAAATTTGGATGCAGTTCTAAGATTTTTATGTAGCTTCCTCTGCAACTTTGTCTATTCCCTTAATAACAGCTTTAACTCTTTCAACAGCTATTTCTGTCAGTTTTACCTACAACCACCTCTCAAATATCCAAGGTTCCATTTAGTTTATTCAGCCCAGATACTTTTAAAACATCAAGTAAAATAAAGCTAATAAGGAACAAAATTTAAGGCATTTTTTTTTTTATTTCAGCCAAGGAATGATGCATGCTACAGATTAATCTTTACTTTTCCCCACAATGAATACCACCATTTCAACCCCCAATGAACATGGCACTTGTTTGTTTCCTCCCCTTCTAATTTATTCCAGATTTTCAAGTGTTTTCTTCAGTAACGATGCTTTCTCCTGCAGCTCAGGTCTGCTGTCTGTCTCCATAGTTGCTAAAGACTCAATCAGGAGCACTCTGCATTCAGATGTCAAACTTTCCCACTGTTTAGATTCTGAATGGAAAGAGAAAGAGCAACAAAAGAATCCTTATAGAAGAAGCAAGCAGAGAACCCAAAACTATTCTTTCTGCTTTTCTTCCACATATCGTATCCCCAAAATAAATGCAAAGCAACCCCGAGGTAACAGTTCTATATATAATGATCACAGGTTTAAGAGTTGTCTCCAGGGCTTCCCTGCTGACGCAGTGGTTGAGAGTCCACCTGCCGATGCAGGGGACACGGGTTCGTGCCCCGGTCCGGGAAGATCCCACATGCCGCGAAGCGGCTGGGCCCGTGAGCCATGGCCGCTGAGCCTGCGCATCCGGAGCCTGTGCTCCACAACAGGAGAGGCCACAGCGGTGAGAGGCCCGCGTACCGCAAAAAAAAAAAAAAAGAGTTGTCTCTAAACCTAATTATTGACAATAACCTGAGGGCCAATCACCGAGTTTCATCCTCTGTCCCCAGAGCTGGTGGGACAAAGAGAATGAAGGGAGCCTGAAGCCAACTGGGAAGCAGGAAGTATCGAGGCAGGGCACACAGTAACAGAAAAGCTATTTCAGCAATTGAGCTGAACATATCTCTGTAAGATATGCTCAGTAAAAAAAAAAAAATCCTCAATAAATTTCATAATTGCAAAGACAGTTTGAACAGATGACACTTTATTACTCCTTTAAGAAAAGCATCAGAGAACTACAGGCATACTCAAAATATTAGAAATTCATAAAGTACATCAGATCCTAAATCTTGTTTATGAGGTTCTGATACTTCCTGGTGATGTGGTTTCAAGCAAGTTATTTCACTGACAGCTTCATTTTCCTCATCTAGAATATATTCCTACATATTTGGCAAACTATGAGAATTTAGAGATAAATCTGAGTGTCTAGCTCTTCTACTTCAACAAGGAGAAAAGGGATTATGACACATGTAATGTCGCTGAGTCTAAACGGCCTGTTTTATGCAGCCCTGAGAGAGGTGCTTTAATTGCTAAGCAAAGATAGAGACAGAAGGAGAAACAGCAGTTACACAACGCTCTAGAGAAAAGTGTTCCATATTCCCCATTCTTCATCCACGTAGTTAAAATAATAAAAAGAGGAAAATGAAAAAAGAAAAGAGGCCTCCTTTTGAAATCAGTAACAGATACACCACTGGAGAAAATGCTAACAGTCTTCTTTTACCAGTGATAGAACAGACCATTAGACGAAATCTGCTTCTTTGTAAGACGGTTTAGAAAAAGGAAAACAGAAAAAAAAAATAGGATTAAGAAAACTGCCATCAAATTTGATAACTCAGGTAGCCAATTGTCAAATGTTCTCCTAACTCCACTTTTCAGTGTGTCATTCTGTTTATTTACATGTGTATAGTGAGCTCTGTTCTGCCACTGTCAGGCTCTTGCTGTAATTAACCAAGATTAACTCAAGATTCACGACGGAAACCAAAACTTCATTGAGATAACCACAGCTTCATAATGCATTAAAAGTATATAAAATAAAAGAGTACCAAATTTAACACTTCATAAAATTGGAAGGTTTTAGCTATGTATATTCCACTTCCATGTACAAATATATTAATTTACATTTCGGAGTATATGCTTATTAAAAACAAAAACAGAAAATAAAAAAAATTCCTAAAACATATGCCATAAAGTCTCCTGACTTTCCTGTCCTCCAATGAGACGTATGAAGAACTCACCTTCAAGTTTTTTAAGCAGCAATTCTATCACAGATAAAGCTTCTGTTCTCACAGATGAGTAGGTCTTATTTTCTAAGAAGAAAATCATATAGTTCATATTATTTGTTTTATATGCCTTAAAAAAAAAAGAACATCTAAGATTCAGTTAGTGTTACCAAAAGAAAGATGTTCGGAAATTATAAATTCAGGGAAAGATACATGTGCTCCTAAGTAAGCTTCCCTTAGCCAATTATCATCAAATACTTGAAATGTGCTATATGTCCACATTCCTTACTATAAAAAAAAAAGCTGTCGGCCAAATATACCAATCTCCATAACAAACGGCAATAGTTAAAGGACCCATTTTAGAAGTCGACTTCACAGGATGCCTAAGGAAGGTCTTTAGGTTTGCATGACCTCTTCATTTTACCCAAGAACATTACATCACCCCGGGGTAAGGCCAACTCAGGGACACCTGGCTGCGACCCGACCCTGTAAAGACTAGTTTCTCAGCTGCCAGTTATTTATCCAAAAGCATGTGGCTACCTCCAAGAATCACGACTGAAATATGCTTCCTTGGTGTCTACTCTCGACGCTGCATCTAGTTCACAGTGAAACTGTTTACTGAAAAAACTAACACACAACCAGACCCAAGACAAAGGAAGCAAAAGATGAGCTTATAACAGGCTGTCATGCTACAAAGTACGCAAATGCTTAAAAGAATGGTGGCGAGACAGCAACAGGACACAGAAGACAGCTCGAAGAGGCTTCCGCTGGCCAAATCTGGGATAATTTGAGCAACAAATTAATTAAGGAAAATAATTATAAACAAAGGGGAAAATAAAGGAATCCATGAATCAATATGGATAATAGATAAATAAAGAGTTGGAGAGAGGGAGGGACCTTGCTCATGAGAGGATATGCCAACGGTCAAATGGTAAATGTGGAAGAAGTGCTAGAGTTGGAAAATCATCTTAGTAAAAAGCTGGTTCAGGAAAAACCCATCAACACATATGCTAAGTCTAGAGGAGACGCTTTGAAGAGGAGCAGTATATGTGCATGGGCTTAAAGTGTGTTTCCACAGGCTGCTTATCAGACAGAAGGGGGAAAAATAGTAACCATACAGCAGAGGAAACTGAGCAGTACCTTGACCAGGTAATCAAAATTAATACTGCCAACGAGGGCAGGTGGACACTGTGTGCCTCTTGATGTGAGAGGACATAACATCACTTATAGAGCAGCCCTACTGGGAATTCATAACCTGGATCTCATCACAAGGAAACATCAGACAAACACCAAATGAGAAACATTCTAGTTTTAAATGGGGGGAGGGGAAGGCTTTTCTTCAAAATTGTCAATGTCACATAAGACAAAGGAAGGCTGAGGAAGTGTTCCAGATACAACGATACGACCACTAAATTCACTAAATGATTCCGGACTGGATTCCTTAATGGACGAGAGGAAAAAGTTATATAAAGAATATTTCTGGGGCTTCCCTGGTGGCGCAGTGGTTGAGAGTCCGCCTGCCCATGCAGGGGACACGGGTTCGTGCCCCGGTCCGGGAAGATCCCACATGCCACAGAGCGGCTGGGCCCGTGAGCCATG